>NC_064572.1:87002796-87302796 GCF_937001465.1 Orcinus orca
TTAGTCACGCTAAGGAACATACGGCAAAGTGACAACTTGTCATGTTGACATTATCAATGCTGCAGAATCCTCACGCCGTGGATCCAGTTTTCACACTCTTTCCGAGTACTTAACTTGAGCTGGTGGGGACATGCAGCCCTGGAAGGCCACTGAGTAGTTTCTAAATTTGTTTCCCCTTTGATTATGGCAAAAGCCTGCAATTCTGTTTGGTATTACTTTGATCATTTGACCCCCAAAATGTGCAGTTGGTTAAAGCCCATCGAGAAAAGTCCCTAGAATTTCCAAAGGAGGTGAGCTGATCAGCAGGTGGTCACCCCTGTCTGTTTCCCACATGAGAGATTTTCAGTTTCTTGGGTCAACGTCAGAGTCGGGCATTACATCAGCTCTAGCGCCTTCTGGGAAGAGCTCTGTGACAAGATAATTTTGAGGGAGAAAGCACCAACTTGGGTAAAGAATGTCAGACCACACACACACACACACACACAAAAAAAACACTGGAATGATGTTTAGGGACAAAACAGACACAACGATGACATCAAAACTCACTCAAACACTTGTAGGTGCAAAACGATTCCTCTTGTCCCTTATTTTCCATTATTTGGGGCACAGGCATGCTTTCCTGGGCTTGGGGAAACTATGACTGCACACGTCATGCAAAGATTGGAAAGATGTAAAACAAATTAACCTAGAAAAAGTTCTCACTGAGAACTGACGGGCTGTGCAGTTTTGCTGGAGAGAAATCACAGAAGCAAGGGGGAAGAAAGTGCAGCAGGATATTAATACCTGCCTAAGCGAAAGTCATTGTAAAAGAGGCGACACCTTGGAAAGCCCTGTTCTCCTTACTCTGCGTTCTGCTCCTGGCTGTAGTTAGGTCTTCCTGATACGGCCCACAGAGCAAAATGCCTGATGACTCATGGAGCAGATCTGAGCAAGGAGGCAGACCCCTCGGCACCAGAGCGGGAGCTGGCAGCCCAAGGGCAGATAAGCGAGCATGCAGGAAGTCCTCTCCCTCACAGGAGAGGGGCCGCTGGCCGCTGCTGCCGTGCGGTGACACGGGCTGGAGAGAGGCAGCAGCAGGGAGGGGGCAGAAGAGGACTGAAGGAGTCCAGGAGCATCTCCAGCTTTTCTAGCACAGCTTAGAAGCGCTGCATCCCCTTGGCCATCCAATATCCGTCAAGGGCCAGCCAGTGGAGGGACTCAAAAGAGCTGACAGCCTGACAGTGTGTCTCTTGGAAACCAAAGAAGGAAAAGGATGAGAGTGAAAGGTGAGGAAATGAAGGGACTGACCACCATGTGAGGCGGGAAGCGCCCCCAGATCAAACAACGCAACAGCCTAATATGTGATAACTGATTATCTTTCATTAACGGACCTGGTTTCTTAGAGCACGTTTAGGCTTACAGAAAAGTTGAGCAGAAAACACGGAGTTCGCATGTGCTCTCTTATCCCACCTGCCCCCCTTCCAGTGCACCAATGATGAACCAACATTAGTCCATTATTATTAACTAGAGTGTGCACAGCTTACGTTAGAGTCACTCTGTGTTGTGCGTTCTGCAGGTTTGGACAAATGCGTGATCGTGTGCATCTGCCATTACAGAGCCATACAGCACCGCCCTAGAATCCCCTGTGCCCCACCTCCACCTACTGATCCCGCCCTCCCTCCCTCCCCACCCGCCAAGCACCAGCAAGCACTGATGATAACTGCTTCTTTTTAAAACCCTGTCTAGGTACTTACCATGTACCCAGGACATTCCAAGACCGACACATTTGTTTAGTCAATCTCATGCCGACCTAGGAGGAAGTCGACCTCATCTTACAGGTGAGGATAGAGCACAGAGAGCATGTGACTTGCCCAAGGTCACACAGCTGGTGAATGCATGAAATGAAACCCGCCACCTGGCCCCGAGTCCTAACTGTGTGCCGTGTCTGAGCGTGGGACGGGGCAGGAAAGCAACAGTCGCCACCGTCCTGTGCGTGCTACTAAAAATTAAAGACATCAGGTTAAAAAATTTTTTGTGCTAGCTCCTTTACCAGGCAGGTCACAAATAATAATGCCTTGCCCGTCATCAGCTTCTCTGGTAACAGACTCAATGCCGTCACATCTCAAAGTCAGCAAATGTCGGCAGAGCACCGGCTGTGCACTGGACCCCTCCCAGCCTCTGACCAGAATTGTCATACGGAATCCTCAAAGCAGCCCCTAGAGAGAGACGCCAGTATACGCTCCCCCTCCCCCAACCATGGTACAGAGGAAAGGACTTGGCTTTGGTGGAATGCTTTGGTAATTTGCCGAATCCGAACACCTGGTCGAGGGAAAGCTAGAGTTTGAACACGGAAGTGCAGCCCCCGCCCTGCTCTGACCACTTTGCTCTATCTTGTCTGGACTGAACTGTCCGGAAGTGGTTCCAGTTCGGGCCGGTCCTTCGGCATCTCTGGGCCAAAGGTTTCTGTGGGTCTTTCCAGCCTGAGGCCCCTCTCCATCGGCTGTTTTAAAGTCCCCAGGTGCATAAGACGTGTATTAGGCAAATCCACTTCAAAAGCTGGAAATGTTGCTTCTTCTCCAGGAGGAAAGACTTGGGTGTGACCTGGGCCAGGAACACAGCCCTCGCTGGGCTGGCCTGGCTCCTAGCTCCTACGGGATACCCGAAGCACTGCCAGAAGCAGCGGCCAGCCCAGTGGCCGTGATGCCGGTGGGGCAGGAAGGCAGACGTGGACACTGGGGCCGTTCTCCCACACCTCCCCAGCCCAGGCCTTCACGCTGCCTACCCCGGCAGGTCCCAGGCCCCTCACACGCTGCTGCTGCTGTTGGAGTGGAGGCTGACACAGCCCAAGCCTCCTCTAGGGGTACCACCGGGTGGGACCAGCACACAGGACTGGGTCTGGTGGAAATGGGTGTGGAAGAAACACTGGTCCTTACCAGTGTGCTGCAGATGGGAAAGGGCGAGGAATGTGAGAGTTCCTTTCGGGGGGTCATCCCGCTGGCTCTGGACCCGGTCGACTGCTTGGATGGCGAGTCTTCACTCACCATCTTGGGTTCGTTGCATGAGAAAGGCGGGGACGCTGGTGCCGCTTTCCCTCTTGGTTTCTTCCGGGTAGATGAAGCCTACGTCAGCCTGATTGTGAAAGGGCCAGATTCTCCTTTAGGAGGACGGAGACCCCTGCTGCCCACACATGTGGGTGAGCTGAGCTCCCACAATTCCTCCCAGGCCTGTCCTCTCATCAGCACCCGGAGCGGAGGCTGATGCCTGCTTATTTATGAGACCACACGGCCATCACGCGCCTCGGCTTCAGGAATTAACCCTGCTTCCAAGGCCAATCAATCCCCGTCCCCTCACCTGGTCCCACCTGGTCTGGTCCCCCTCACATCCCCGGCGCCAACAAAGCCTTTCAGACTTCAAATCAGACACATTGATCGAGTACTCTTGGGTTCGACCTCCTCGGCCGTCAGGAAACTCATGTTGCCTGAGTCCTTGCACGCCCTCATCTCGACCCCTCCCTTAGGGACGGCAGCCATGGCCCTGGGAAAACATCATCCCAGCCACGGGAGGGGAGGTGGCACTCTTCCAGTGCCCAGCAGCCTGATGGCGCTCAGAGCATCCAGCCTGACCGGCCCAGGAGGGGTTGGGGAGGACAGCTCAGGAGGGAGGCGTGATCAGCAAGGTGCCTCGTAAGCCCTTCCCACCAGGCACAGCGAGCACGTGGGTGGGCCAGCCAGCTTCCATTCAGCGTTGACTGAGAACATATACTCTCTTCAGGCCCTGAGCTAGCTTCTGATCACCCGATGATGACCGGGCAAAGGACACAGCCATGGGAGTAGCCAGGATGTGGGAATCCCTGCAGTGATAAATGGAGCTCAAGGTGTAAATGAGGGGGACTTCTTCCCACTTGAGATGGCCACTTCCCACATGCTCCAGCTTGGGTAACAAGGATTATCCACGTGTGTTCTATAATCTACCAGCATCCCATAAGGTGGTGGGAGGGGTAGAAGGGTTTGGTGATGAAGAAAGTTTCCAATGTGCTGTATCAGCACAGTTCAAGGGTTACTGGGTGCAAAGCTGATGTCATTGAGGATCGCCAAGGCCGGCTGGCATGACCACGAGGTCCTGAGACCCACATTTTCAAAGGACACATCCAAGGGTTGTTCACGGTGCACTCTTAGGACACCTCTGAATTTGATTCCACATCTCCAGCTAGTATGGTCTGTCCTTCAAACCGTCTAACTCTATCTCCTGTGCTCTCCCTCTTCACCGCCAGCTCACCTGCAGAAAATCGTCCCCAATTCTACCAAAAGGCAGTTTTCCAGAGATGCTGGCAAAGATATTCCACCCTGAGCCCTCTGAGGAAGTCCCAGCTGCCCTTCAGCCATCGGGATCATGCTTGTGTGACTTATAACCACTTCAAGGACTAAACGGCTCTTAATTTGATGTAAAAATGAAATGGCACAACCTCTTCGTCTTCTGTTTTCTTATCTGTAACTTGAAGATCCCATTACCACCTACTTCCTAGAACTGCTGTGATGGCTAAATTCAGGGTTGCCGGGAAATACAGGGTGCCCAGGTGAAAACAGACTTTCAGATACACAAGGAGAGATTTTTAGGGTGAGTACGTCCCAAATATTGTGTGAGAGACTGACTTATACTAAAAGATGGTTGTTTATTTGAAGTTCAATTTAACTGGGCATCCAGTATTTTTATTTGCTAACTCTGGCCCTAATTAAATCATACAAAGCACTTTGCAAGGTGATGAATAGTCAGTCTGGAGGACGGCCAGTGACAGTGAGATTTGCTCACAGGTCAGTCTCTGATCCTGGACGATGAGTTTCCAGAGGGAAAGGAACCTCTTACTTTCATCTCTGACTCCTCAGTGCCTGAGTCAGGAGCTGGAATATGGTTCATGTCAGCAGATTTTGAATTAAATGGTAGATTTGAAATCAGTGCTTCTCTGAAGGATGATGGTACATAGAGGCGATTTCTTATCAGTAAAATCCTCCCTTCCTTTTCACTCGTCTGCTGCCCCGTAACCCGAGTGGTTAGTTCACTGTGACTAATTCAGTAAATAGTGGTGCTATTTGCGGTGCTGCCCCACTCCTGACCCCAACTGGGCATCTTACCATCTACAGGGATAAAGAGACATATCGCAGGCAGACCCTTCCGCAGGGGAACACAGGTCCAGCAGACGGTGGGGAGGCAGCAGCATGGCTCTGTGGTGAGGGATGAGAAGAACTCCTCTGGGGGTCAGTAAGGGTTGGGTGGGCATCCTTAGCTGAAGAAAAGCTTGATCAAAAGCACCGAGAAGGGGAGAGCAGCTGGGGGTGCTCTAACAAGTTACCCCAAACAGGGGTGCTTCAGACAGCAGAAATTATCCTCTCACAGTTCTGGAAGCAGGAAGTCTGACACTGAAGCATTGGCGGGGCTCCCTCCGGGGCCGCGGTGGAGAACGGTTCTTTGCCTTTCCGGGTTCCTGTGGCTGTCGGCGCTCTGTGCTTTGCAGTCCCATCACCCGACTCCTCCCCCAGCTTCACACGGCCTCTCTCCTCCTCCTTGGGTTTCTTTCACCAGGACAGCCGTGATGGGATTTGGAATCCACTCTAAGTCCAGGTGATCTCATCTCAAGATCCTCAATTTAATCACATCTGGAAAGACCCTTTTCTCCAAACAAGGTCACATTCACAGGTGCCAGAGTCAGGGTGTGGACACGTGCTTCTGGGGCCACCATTCACCCCACCACTATCGGGGGGCAAGGAGCCCCCAGAGATGAGTTAGGGACTGTGGGTGGAGCCTGACTCTTAAGGCTTTTCTAGTCAAGGCTGAGGAGCGTGGGGTTGACACACAGGCTTCGGGAGCCCCTGAGGGTTTCCGCCTGGGACCGACTTGCTCAGAGCTGTGTTCTGAGGAGCAGGCTCTGGTGCCAGGCTAGAGGGGAGCTGGGAAGGGCTGGCCGAGAAGGGTGTGCAGAGACAAGGCGCTCCGGAGATGCCATACTTCCGTCCTGGGCCCACCCGCAGCTGGTCCAACGGCTCCCCACTCCACGAGGCTCCTTGAAGGTGGCTCAGGTCTCTGCCTACAGACGGGAGAACAAAGCTTTCAGTCTAATACAAGTTCCACAGATTATGTCTCTGTTTTTATGAGGCTAAAGGAAGCAGATGTCAAAATCGTGGAAGCCACAAGATTGAGAGAGAACTCATCCTTAGGGGTCTAGATGTGTTCAAGGCGTCTCAGCATCCCCTTCCCCTGAACCACTCGTGACAAAGCAGCAAGAGGAGTCCACAGGGCACAACACGGCCGAGGGCACACAGGGTGACTCTGTTTGCCAGCATTAGACACCGCCTGCAATGGTCTTCCAACCTCCACTCCAAACCCACTCCCAGAGGATGCCCATCTCCCTCCAGAGCAACCCTACAACGTGACTTCTGTGAACAGAATATTTTAGTATGACCGATATACGGACACACGAAGGGGAAGGCAGAGTGCCCAGCCCTCCTGGGCATCCAGGGAAGCATCTCAAACTGGTGACACAGCAGCCGAAGCAAACTCCACTCCAGGAGACAAGAACCTGGCGTCACTCCCCTCCTGTCCGGGTCCCTGGGGAAGGTGGTGGACACTGAAATGGCCTAACTGATCACAAGCCAGCAGACGTCTTGTCCTGAGAAGCTGAGGCCACCTGCTTGGCTACGGGACTGTCCTACCTGTGTCCCCACCTGGGCTCCGAGGATGGTACCTGTTTCTAGAGGCTCGAGTCACACACATTCTGCTGGAGCGTGACTCTCATGAAGACGGGCTGCGTCATGTGGGGCAGTGCTAATTGGATGTGATTGGAAGCTCAGGAGGGGAAGAGGAGAAAGTCACTGACCTGTGCTGTGACTTTGATGACACAGCGATGCCACCGCCCAGACGCCGAGCTGCAGCCTCTCCCCCCTCCCCTCCCTCCTCTCCAGGCTGTAGACACCAGGCTGTTTTATTTTCTTTAATCAACTACTACATCTGCCCGTGAAACAGCTGAGAAGGACACAGAGCCTGTTTTGCTGGAACTCCAAGCAGAGAAGAAACTACTCCAGCTGGTATTTTAGAGAGAGGCCCCTACGTTACTCTGTTGCATGCCAGTTTCATCCAGGGGAGACCTGAAACTGTTTGCTCAGAATAAGCACCAGGATGTGGGCTCGGACTGCATCCTGGAAGCACCTACCTGTGTGTTACCTTCAGCCGCTGGAATTCAGGATGGTGTGATGGCGACAGAAAGAAGCCCCCAGTACATTTACAGAAGGTACGCTCCTGTGGAGAGTCGTCCTCCCCACCTCACACCTAGCAGCTGCAGCCGCTGAAGACCCCATGACTCACTAGGCGGAGACAGGAGTGTGAGCATGGTGTGTGTGCGCACATGTGCCCGGCGCACATGGCCGAGTTTGTGTGTGCGTTTGTGTGCACACGTGCAGTGCACATCTAGTTGTGCAGGCGTGGCTGTGTGTGCACACGTGTGCATCCGTGTGCACAAGGTCTCCAGATGTGCACCTGGGTGTTTCCAGAGAAATACCCCAGGACACAAGGTCTTGTAAATTCTTAGGCGGGGAGTTTGCTGACCCCAGCCCAGAAGTCCGCATCCATGAGACGGGACTGAGAAAGAAAAGGTGCTGAGAGCAGGTGCCGCACCTGAGCTCCAAGGCCCTGCCCAGGGCTGGCAGAGCGGGTAGGAAGCCAGGCACAGAGCTGTCCCGTGGCTGCTGCCCTGTGGCTGTGGAGAGGAGGAAGTTTCTAGAAATTCTTAGGGGCCGACTTTCAATAACCACCCAGGAAGGAGCCCTCAGATGCCAATGGGAAGTGGGGGAAACAGATTTCTTCCAGAGAAGCTGGCCAGGGCCACAGTGATAGCAACAAAGTGGCCCCTTGGTGGTCTCAGGAGAAAACTGCACCTCCTTGGCCTAAATGTGCACTTGGAGCAGTGCCCGCCTTGAACTCATGTGGGCTCCCACCCCTACTTATGGTCAAATCCCCGGATTATCTGGAAGCCCCCAAGTGTGGCAGTGCGAGGCTGTACATGCAGAGGGGGCCCAGGGTCACTAAGCTGTCGCCCGATCCTTCCCACACGCTCCTCCCATCAAAAGAGGAGTTGGTGGGGGACCGTGTCCCCGCTCCCAGCCAACAAGAACCACAAAGCGTTTCTGTTGCTTAAAAAGAAAACCTGGGCTCACTTCCACCCAGTCTCATGGAAACCAGAGCAACAGAAAACTAGGAACGCCGAGGCCAGGCCACATGGCCAGAGGGCCCTGATTCTGGGGACACTCGTGTGCTTGCAGCCTGTCTGCAGACAGACCGCCAGGACTCAGGGAGGACGAGCACGGGGGTCTGCAGGGAATTTCAGGGAGCACACCACACAGAGAGCGCTGGCAAGCAGGGTACTCTGCTGCTGGTTTTCTGTTGCTTTTGCTCTCGGCATCTTGTGCAAAATCTGCGCTCTTTAATCTCCAGAGGCTTTTCCTCCAGACCCACCCTGAGGAAGGTCACGGGTCCCCATGGAAAGGAGGTGGGAGGCGTCCTATTGAAAATTCAGGAAACAACTGCTCGAATAAAGAGTGAGCTTTGAGGTGGTCTTCTGTCACCCCCTTGAAGAAATGCCCCCATCTGAAGAATGACAGAATCGACCAAAGGAAATCCAGATCTTTCGAAAGCCACGGTCAGAGAACCTGTCTCGAGTAGCCATGACAAGAGTCCTAGAGGCTTGGATCTCACGTGCCCCTAACAAATGCTAGACGTGGCCTCAACTGCCTCGGGGACCCGGGCTCCTGGTACTCTGAACATATGTCTCCACCACCCAGTGCACAAAGCCCGCAAACCATTCTTTTTTATAAAGCGTAGAATGAATTCCAGGTCATTCCTAGAGTCCTGAGCTCATCACAGGAAACCAAAGGACAAGTGGTGGCCCCCAGGCTGGGTGTGTCCTCGGCCCCTGTAAGGGCCCCGAGTGTGGGAGGTGTCCCCCAGCTGGAGGCTGTGTTAAGTGGGACCCAGGCACCAATTCCAAGCTCCTGGGCAGGTCTGATTTCAGAACCACCGCAGGGTCCAACAGATGTGGCAACAGGAGGAGACAAGTGCCTCCGGTCGCTCTCCTGGATGAGCCTGACATGGACATTCAGCGGACTTATTAACTCTTTTGTGGATTGTAGTACCAGTGAATAGACTAACATATCCGTCCACTTAAGGGTCTCAGTCTTTGACCTAAGGATCTGAGCAAAAGACTAATACAATCTCCCGTTCTATGAAAGGGTGGAAAGTACCCAGAGCTCGTTTTTGTAAGTTCAGAACAAGGTTTTGCCGCGATCGTTCTAATTAGAAGTAGCCGAGTGCCATCCTGACAGAAGTCAGCTCCATCCTGTTAGAATCTAAATACGGTTTCTAACCACCCCAGCTGGGGTCACAGAAAGGGAAGTAATATTAGGTTGCTTGCCAGGCTGAGTCCTGGGTGGTGAGGACACAGACCGAAACTGGGTGAGAACACGGACCTAACACGCCACAAGCTTCTGAACACAGGTCTTGACAGCATCTTCTTGGAGACCAGAGCATCTGTACCCTGTTCTACTGAAATCCTCTCAGGATGCAGTTCTAGACAGCACACACTCAACCCTACAGCCCCAGCTGATATGTGATAACAAGCTCTGTAGCAACAGAAGAAGAAACAGAAACACAGAGGACTTCCTGCTTCCCTCCAAGAGCTGGTCATCTAGAAGGGCACCCACATCTGACACAGGACCTCCCTGCTATTTCAGTGGAAGAGAAATGTAAATGCCTTCTCGTGTTCCACCTTCAAGAAGTGAATCTCCTGTCCAGGTGGTGACCCTGAGGTCATCTCACGATGACCAGAGCCCCTGGCCAACAGGCCAACAAGAAAGAGAGTGGAGAGCTAAGGCAGCTGGCAAGAAGAGGCTGCACGGAAACTCCGAGGATGGAGGCCAAACAACTGGACTTCAGAAGGTTCTGCTACCCCTAAAAGTCTCTCTGCCACGTCTTAGCTTCCTCCAGTTAAGAAATCCATTCTGGAGACTTCCGGGAAGATGGCGGAAGAGTAAGACGCGGAGATCACCTTCCTCCCCACAGATACACCAGAAATACATCTACGCGTGGAACAACTCCTACGGAGCACCTACTGAACACTGGCAGAAGACCTCAGACCTCCCAAAAGGCAAGGAACCCCCCACGTACCTGGTTAGGGCAAAAGAAAAAACTAAACAGAGACAAAAGGATAGGGACGGGTCCTGCACCAGCGGGAGAGAGCTGTGAAGGAGGAAAAGTGTCCACACACTAGGAAGCCCCTTCGCGGGTGGAGACTTCGGGAGGCGGAGTGGGGGAGCTTGGGAGCCGCGGAGGAGAGCACAGCAACAGGGGTGCGGAGGGCAAAGCGGACAGATTCCAGCGCAGAGGATCGGGCCGACCGGAACTCACCAGCCGAGAGGCTTTTCTGCTCGCCCGCCAGGGCGGGCGGGACTGGGAGCTGAGGCTCCGGCTTTTGTCGGAGCGCCGGGAGAGGACTGAGGTTGGCGGCGTGAACACAGCCTGCAGGGCGTTAGTGCACCGCGGCTAGCCGGGAGAGAGTCTGGGGAAAAGTCTGGACCTGCCGAAGAGGCAAGAGACTTTTACGTCCCTCTTTGTTTCCTGGTACACGAGGAGAGGGGATTAAGAAAGCTGCTTGAGAGAGCTCCAGGGACGGGCGCGAGCCGCGGCTAAAAGTGCGGAGCCCAGAGACAGACATGAGACGCTAAGGCCGCTGCTGCCGCCACCAGGAGGCCTGTGTGCGAACACAGGTCACTAGCCACACGCCCTTCCGGGGAGCCTGTGCAGCCCGCCACTGCCAGGGTCCCGGGATCCAGGGACAACTCGCCCGGGAGATCGCACGGCGCGCCTCAGGCTGCAACGTCACGCCGGCCTCTGCCGCTGCAGGCCCGCCCCACACTCCGTGACCCTCCCTACCCCCCGGCCTGAGTGAGCCAGAGCCTCCGAATCAGCGGCTCCTTTAACCCCGTCCTGTCTGAGCAAAGAACAGACGCCCTCCGGCGACCTACACGCACAGGCGGGGCCAAATCCAAAGCTGAGCCCCTGGGAGCTGTGAGAACAAAGAAGAGAAAGGGAAATCTCTCCCAGCAGCCTCAGAAGCAGCGGATTAAAGCTCCACAATCAACTTGATATACCCTGCATCTGTGGAATACCTGAATAGTCAACGAATCATCCCAAATTAAGGAGCCCTGTGGATGAAAGGCTCTTGGTGCTGCAGCCAGGAGTCAGTGCTGTGCCTCTGAGGTGGGAGAGCCAACTTCAGGACACTGGTCCACAAGAGGCCTCCCAGCTGCACATAATATCAAACAGCAAAAATCTCCGAGAGATCTCCATCTCAACGCCAGCACCCAGCTTCACTCAACGACCAGCAAGCTACAGTGCTGGACATCCTATGCCAAACAACTAGCAAGACAGGAACACAACCCCACACATTAGCAGAGAGGCTGCCCAAAATCATAATAAGTCTACAGACACCCCAAAACACACCACCAGACGTGGACCTGCCCACCACAAAGACAAGATCCAGCCTCATCCACCAGAACACAGGCACTAGTACCCTCCACCAGGAAGCCTACACAACCCACTGAACCAACCTTAGCCACTGGGGACAGACACAAAAAACAACAGGAACTACGAACCTTCAGCCTGCAAAAAAGGAGACCACAAACACAGTAAGATAAGCAAAATGAAAAGACAGAAAAACACACAGCAGATGAAGGAGCAAGATAAAAACCCACCAGACCTAACAAATGAAGAGGAAATAGGCAGTCTACCGGAAAAAGAATTCAGAATAATGATAGTAAGGTTGATCCGAAATCTTGGAGATAGAATGGACAATAGAATGGACAAAATGCAAGAATCAGTTAACAAGGACCTAGAAGAACTAAAGATGAAACAGGCAACGATGAACAACACAATAAATGAAATTAAAAGTACTCTAGATGGGATCAATAGCAGAATAACTGAGGCAGAAGAACGGATAAGTGACCTGGAAGATAAAATAGTGGAAATAACTACTGCAGAGCAGAATAAAGAAAAAAGAATGAAAAGAACTGAGGACAGTCTCAGAGACCTCTGGGACAACATTAAATGCACCAACATTCGAATTATAGGGGTTCCAGAAGAAGAAGAGAAAAAGAAAGGGACTGAGAAAATATTTGAAGAGATTATAGTTGAAAACTTCCCTAATATGGGAAAGGAAATAGTTAATCAAGTCCAGGAAGCACAGAGAGTCCCATACAGGATAAATCCAAGGAGAAATACGCCAAGACACATATTAATCAAACTGTCAAAAATTAAATACAAAGAAAACATATTAAAAGCAGCAAGGGAAAAACAACAAATAACACACAAGGGAATCCCCATAAGGTTAACAGCTGATCTTTCAGCAGAAACTCTGCAAGCCAGAAGGGAGTGGCAGGACATATTGAAAGTGTTGAAGGAGAAAAACCTGCAACCAAGAATACTCTACCCAGCAAGGATCTCATTCAGATTTGATGGAGAAATTAAAACCTTTACAGACAAGCAAAAGCTGAGAGAGTTCAGCACCACCAAACCAGCTCTACAACAACTGCTAAAGGAACTTCTCTAGGCAAGAAACACAAAAGAAGGAAAAGACCTACAATAACAAACCCCAAACAATTAAGAAAATGGGAATGGGAACACACATATCGATAATTACCTTAAATGTAAATGGACTAAATGCTCCCACCAAAAGACACAGATTGGCTGAATGGATACAAAAACAAGACCCATATATTTGCTGTCTACAAGAGACCCACTTCAGACCTAGAGACACATACAGACTGAAAGTAAGGGGATGGAAAAAGGTATTTCATGCAAATGGAAACCAAAAGAAAGCTGGAGTAGCAATTCTCATATAAGTTATATATATGTATATATATATATATATGTAGTTTGCTTGAGTGCAGTGTTTTTGTTTTCTGTACTGAATTCATTAGCATGGGTCGGTATAAAATTTAGCATAGGTCAATATGTAATTTGTAAACTAATAAGGTCTTAAAAGTGAGGAATTAAGTCTTTTAAATTTAATTATTTATTGCAAAGAGCAGAATAGCATACATAAACAGGTGCCTAAGGAAAACTTGTATTCTAATATGGAACTCTCATGAACACCTTTTCTTTTTTCTTCTAACGGTATGATAGTAGGCCATTTGATTATTTTTATGGCTTTAACTTTACAACAATGAAATATTCGTAAATTTTAAAAAGTATTTTTCTTTATTTGATGCGGGTGGGATACTGGAGAAATGAAAGGTCAAACATCTATTGAGGAATCCATACTTGTCTATATATTGTGTACTTTTATTTCAAGAACTGATTTAAAATTCCTAAAAGGATGCTATAATAAGTTATTATGCCATTTTACAGACTGAATTAAGTGAATTTCAGGGAGGTATGAAACTTGCCTAAGGCTATCCAGCTACCAAGCGGTAGAAGTGAGAATTAAATCCAGGTATACCTATAAAAAAAAATTAAAAAAAAAAAAAAAAAAAGAAGGCGAGGGCAGCACCAGGGTATGGGGTTGTTAGTTTTATAGGGGTGAGTAATTTCATACGCTGATGAGTGGGAGGAGTATTCCAGCTATTTTGGGGAAGGGGTGGGGATTTCTAGGAATTGAGCCACCGCCCACTTTTTGACCTTTATGGTCATCCTTGGAACTGTCGTGGCACCTGTGGGTGTGTCGCTTAGCTTGCTGATGTGTTACAATGAGTGTATACTGAGGCTCAAGGTCTAGTGGAAGTAGACTCGTCCGCCATCTTGGACCTATTTTGTTCTAACCAGTTTATGTTGTGTCCTCGGGCTATGTAACTCTTTTAAAGGTTGTGCCCTGCCCCCTTTCCTCCTGTTTCATATTGAATATATAATATTTACCAGAGTATGTTTTAATAATTAATACATGATATATTGTATAATTAATTTATATATCATATATATAATGATATCTATAGGTATTTGTTCTAATAAGTCATTAAAAATAAATGTTCTTTTTCTTTCATAAAAAAAAAAAAAAAAAAAAAAAAGAAAAAAAAAAAAGAAATCCATTCTGGCTGACAGCTTCACTAACGTATATACAAACATCCCAAGAAGAGTAAAGAGAACGGAACATTCCCATCACAGAATGGCTGTTTCATCAGATTGCTTTCCGCACCTCCTAGAGATACACACTCAGCTTTTTCCAAAGTATGTTCTGCCAAGTCCTCCACGCAGGAGCTGCTCTGGATAGCACTCAGCGTTCTGCGTGGCGTGTCTCCTGTGCGGAGATCCACGAGGCATGTGAGACAGACAGTCGAGCTCCTTTCCCACAGGATTTCTCAAAACCTTATGAACATTGCTTACCTAGAGTTTCTCCTCTTTCCTGACTCAGGACCATCTTGGCCATTAGACGTGTTACTACGGCCTGGGAGATGTGGCAGGAAGGAAGGGAGTTCATCTCTGAGTTCCATTCAGGCTGAGCCTCCCATGCAAACTGGGCTCCCCTGGGGAGAGATGCTGAGGGTGCCGTCCTAGGACCCAGGAGAGAACAGAGAGGGGCGGTGGGCTTATAACCAGCTGCTCAGGCCCTACCCAGCGGCTTTGTCCACCACGATTTTCTGAGGTGAGGACAGACTCCCTCCCTGCGGCCCCAGGGCTGCCTCTGCAGGCCCTTTCATCCGACGACCTCCTCGCCACTCAGAATCCGTTCTCTGTCGTATTCAGCACCAGAGCAGCCATCCAGTTAACCAACCAAGGTGATGTGAACACCAGAGCAGCCCCGCACCAGGTGACTAAGTGCGCACGTGCACACACACACACACACACACACACACACACACACCCAGAGCCAGCTGCCTCCTGTAACAGAGAGCAGTTTTGCGGGATTCTGACCAGGCCCTTTCCTATTCACGTGCAACTTTTGTGATAAACCATCAAAGCAGCTCGAGTAATCCTGGAAGCTCCAGAATTAGCCCCATGAGTCCCATGCCCTCTGCTTTTGCTCCTTCCTTGGGGCACTAAAGGGAAAACAGCCTTCACCCAGCAGCCGTCCACGCACAAGGCATTTCATTTGCCCCTCAGAGCATCTCCTCTGGTCCAGGCTCGGGCAGAGTGAGAGGTGGTTGAAGGTAAATGGATGTCGTTGAATCTGTGTTCGGGCTGACCCAGAGCAAGGGAACGTGGTCGTGCGATGGAACTTAAGTTTAACGTCTGAGTGTGAATTTCCAGCTATTACATCTGAATTTTTTTAAGGCCAAAATATTTACAATGAAGCTCTCTCATTACCAAATTCAATAGATACGCCTCTCTTTTCATACAGTAGGCACGTTCCTGAGCAACTACATGAGACGAGAATTTTTAAAAATCAAATTATATTTTTCAAAGTACTTGGAGAGCTTTCTATTTAAAAGAATCCCACCAGGAATCCTCCCTGAGAATGAAGAATCCTATTGTAATGCAAATGATCACCTCCTAATTTATCTGTTTTCTAAATTCAAATAAACTCCAGTTTATTCAAAATGGTCAAAGAGCGGGGTCTTGTGGTTAATTGAATATTCATGTTAATCTGGAATCACCATACATACCTTGTGTTGATCACTAATTTTCAAGAAACAAGAATATAAAGAAATACAATAAAATACACTTAACCATGAAAGGGTGCAGAATCTAATTACTTTTTCTTTGACAATCCAAAGGCATTTTGGACCTCAAATTGTCGGACAGTCATGGGATCTGTTCATCCCTTAAACCTGCTCAGACCTGAGTTTCCAGAAAGGATTTTAGGCTGAAGCAAACTGATCTGGGGAAATGACCTGGGAGTCTCATTTTTGACGTAGGTCTCCTGAATTATTTTTTACCTTCTCTATTTCAAAAAAAAAATAGAGTTCAGAGTGTATATTTTTTTATGTCCTGGAAATGCATGGTCTCCAATTCTTTGGATTGTTTGAATATGCCGTTGACAACATCTGCACAGGTAGGTCCCCCTTTCAGAAAGCCAGTCCAATTCAGAATAATAAAGCAAGACTTAGCTGTTCTTCTCTGCTTGGTATCTAATGAGGTGTGGGAAAGGCCAACAATTCCGGGATGTACCAGGCTTACAGACAGTGCCTGCCCTAGGAATAGATGGTGATCTTGATTTCATACAATGATGAAGGAAATGATTCGTTTCAAAAGCAAAGCGCAGAGCATCCATCCTCCATCGCCGAAGCAAAGTCTCATCCCTTTGCTTCTTTCCAAATACCCTTCTATCCACGCTGCAGGCTTGAACTTGTTAAGTACACTACAGCCCAAGTGCTTGATGTTTTAAAATCTATCCTCTTCCCTGTGGTTCGTTAGAACTGCTTTTCCGAGGAATCCTGCGACCATATATTCCTATTTAAGCAAATAAGGTTAGCTCCCTTTTGCCATTCACAATTCAACAGTCCTCCTAAATTAATTTTTCCAAAAGTAATTCAAATAAAGGCTTCGTTGCCACTGCTCTTTCCTGAGACACAAGATTGAATAAGGCATCTGAATAAAAATGCGTATTACGGCCCTTCTTTAATATTTAAGCATGACATTCATTGATTTGTTTTTTGTTTTCTGCAAACCTTGACAACATGATAAAATAAATCATAAGAACAAAATATAGTGGTAACATCTTTTATGGACTTCACATAGTCATCAATCTCAAACTGTGAGGGAATTATCAGTACAGCAAAAAGATCTATGTTTTAAGAGCTCCAACAGCCCACTAGCTGGAGGTTTTTCACAAGCAAACTCAAGGCAAGTGACTGATAAGCACCATTATTATTTTCTGAGAGCCTAGTTTATGGTGTGTTGCGGACGTGTTGGCGTATATGTTTCGGAAGCAAAGGTCTGATCAGTTCTAAGTAGACATCTAGTAACATATAAAAAATATAACAAGGCTTCCTGCTGAGCGACGTTGTAGTACCCGCCATCCCGTGTCAGTGTGACAGGCCCTGTATTGTATCTCTCATTACATTTAATACAGAATTAACCTTTCTTAATGTGATATACTACATATGAAACATGGATCAACCTCTAGGTATCTGGACACATTCCCATTGTATTTGTGTTTTGACTTTTAGCAACATCATTGTAAATAGAAAAAAACAAAAAAGCCTTGAATTGTCACATAATAACAACCTCTTGGACACTCCATAGGCAAAAGAGCTGGAGAAGAATATTGTTTCGAAGTAATCCCATCTGGAGCTGGTGCCAGAGTTCAGGATAATGGAAGAGTCTGGAGCCTGTAACGCCAAGCACAGCAGAGTTTTTTCACCATCATCAGCGCCTTCACTGGTGAAACTGTGTCCATACCACACCTTCCAGGTGACACAGAAACCTGCAGCCTATGACCCAGCTGTTGGCGAAGCTACCATGGGGCCTCTGGACGCTTGGAAACATCTGAATAGTGTGTTCCACGTGATTCTTTTGTCCGTTAAGCATTATGTTCATGCAGCCTAAGTTATGTTTTCCTTTTTTTGAAAAAAATCCACAATTTCTTGCCCGTGAATGCCGGGCCCTCAGTGGGGCTTAAAGTTTTAAGGGAAAATCACCAACAAGGGAAATGTTCGCCGCATCGAATCCAGTTGCGACAAACTGCAACACGAGGATTATTCCGCGAGATCTGAGTCATTACCAGCATTTTCTCCAAGCATGTCACAGGGCTGGTAATGCAGAGGAATCATCTAAAACTCTGAAATGACGTTCCGGAAAGCACAGCGGCTTCAGTGCATTGAGTGGAGCTTTCTATCTGGAAAATGGGTAAATGAAACCTCTAGAGGCGGGGGGCTTCCGTCTCGGGATTGCAGGAGTAAATATTAAGACGTTTTCTGACAAGCTGAATATCCGTGGTTTCCCACAAAGTCTCACCATGCTTTGCACTCCATAAATATCACTCCTCTTCCCTTACAATTTGAACTCCTTGAAATACGATGCCAAGGTCCACGAAAGCACAGCTGCACTTTCATTGGCTGGAATCTCAGGCCTGCCCTCATTTACATAGGTGGGCACCATTCATCACCCTCATAATTAATTCAAGTCAATTACACCATTCTAAAATATCTCCTCTCCCAGGCATGTTGCATTCTTACCACCTACTTTTAATAAAATTATACTCACTATCCCTCTGGTTGAGTCACTGTAACTCCTGGAGGTTTTTTTTCTCTCTCTCTCTTCTTTTCATTATTCTAACCAATTAAAGTCACTATGATTTTCTTTACTCGGCCTAAGAGAAATACCATCAGTATTATTGCTTGTTTGACATTTTGGTTTTCCATTTGTTAAATTTTATTAGCAATATTAGAAATTTGAATTACTGTATCTTCGCAGCCACAAATGTTCTTTTGAGGAGTTCGTGCACAGTTGGTGATGCTATATACATCCACTGTAAACCTTTCAGAGTCTGCATTTCAGTGCGGACTGCTAAGGTACCACCGGATAGGCAATTGGGAGAGAAATCATGGCGAGTGCAGAAAATGCCACCGGTGGCTCCGATGAAATGTGGAGCGTGGGATGGCCCGAGGATCCCCCAGTCTGACCTGAGTGGTTGCTTCCCGGAGGTCCTTGATTTTTAGGGTCATAAAATGAAGCCTCTGCCCTGAGCCAACCCTTGCTGCAAAAACTCTAACAACCACATGGGGAGAGGTTTTACTCAATTGACTGATAAACCAAACAGTGGTCAATTTACCCATAAACACACTATATTTTATTCATTGCTCTTCAGTTTCCAAGTCAGAGAACCAGGAAAGAGCAGAAGTGGTCGTGCACACCTTGAATGAATGGGCGGAGGGAAAAATGTGTTAACCAGATCCCAACACACACAGCACCTGCCCTACCACCAATGCCCACCCAAACACACTACACACTCACGGAACCAGAGACGGCTTCACCAAGTCCCAGAGCCTCCCCACACTGACTTGCAGCTCAATCATGTATTTTCCTGGGATCCCTAATTAACCTCCCTGAGATGTAATTAACTTGCTGAGTTTGGCTGGGGTGGTAGTGTTAGTCATATCATACGAGGGAATAAATCTTTAACAATAACCTGGAATGTTGGCTCCATGAGGGCATGGATGTGCTTATTGTGTTCACCGTACATCCCCAGTACCTACAAGAGTGTGTGGTATACAGTAGGTGCGAAGTAAATGCCTGCTGAGTGAGTAAACCCCTTAGTCACCTGATCCAGGCTCAGTTTCCCCGTTCTATCTCAGCATGCCTGGAGGCTTTGCTGGCATCGAGCCGCTGTGCCTCTGTTTCCATCTATAAAACGGAGATGTTAACAGTGCCCACCTCAAAGGGCTCTTCTTGGACTGAGTAATTATATATATATATATACACATATATATATGGTGTGTGTGTGTGTTTGTATACACACATATACATACACATATGTGTATGTGGGGCGGTTGGAGACAGACAGACACACAGAGAGGAAATAGCACATAGCCTGCTCTCAGAAGAAAAGGACACTCTTATTAATTTTGCGTGGGGCTACCATTTATCACAGCTAGTAACATGGCTTCCTGAGCTGACCCAGCTTTGAATACACCTGAAGATCCTAATGAGATCAATTTTCTATTTCTAGAAAAATCATGGAGGAATTCCAGGGTTTGGAACAAGCCAGTGTCTCCAATCATTTCTTGTATCTTATCATTCCACACCATCGTACCATTTAAAAATCCAAACTGAAGAGACCCCGTGTAGAGTACGTGATTTCACAGAGGAAAGAATCTACGGAAACCTTTAATTCTGTGTGTAAATGATACATTAGGAATTTTTTTCCTTCTGAATACTAATATATAATTCTTACAGGAAAAAAAAAGCCACGTGCCCCTTCTTATGCAGTGGCCTGAAAAGTAATCTATAATATTGCATCAATATTCACTTAATAAAGGAGGAAGTTCGCATTGCTTATGGTATTTCTATTCGGTTCCCCCAGCCTGTAGATATTATGTACAAGAGTCGGTCCAGCAACATCTCTATGCCTTGTCAGTCATTTAATTAAGCAAAGAAAGCTTGCTATTCATTTTATTTCTGTATATGTTAATGTTAAAAACTAATAGAAAACAGCTAGTAAATTGTCCCCTGCATATATTGGACACAGCAACAATTACTCTGGTGGAGAAGATATAATAAAAGACGAAATTTTAATAGTATCTTTATTCCATTTATTCTCTTGGGCTTCTGTTTCAAGGTACTGTAGAAATTAACAATTATTTCTTCTCATTGTTTTTGATGATCTTTTTCTATTATCCTCCTACCCGACTTAAAATAAAAAATAATTTAAACTTACATTTTTTTAATCAATTTTATGGTGCCCTGAGATTTACATTCCAGGCATGAGGAAGAACTGAGAAAAATCAGAAAATCACCCAGAGCTTTCCCTTCTTGTTCTTCTGACAACTAGTTACGGCCATGCCCGTCAGTAGTACAACTGAGATGATCTTGATTTCAACTCGGAAATTCACATAATAAAAATAATTATCTTACACATCACTGTATCAACAAATATGTCTGCCTTGTATTTATGAATGTCTGTCATATGGTATACCTAAATAGTTGACACAGCTCTACTCCATAAAGCAATTAACTCAGTTTATATGGCAAATTGTCTAAGGATTTCTCCAGAATGCTTGGGGAAATCTACAAACTAAAATATTCTCCAATTTATTGACATGCTACCACGTTGAAAAAAGTAGGCCACCAATAACCAGCTTTCTTTGAAACCTGGGATCTTATTATTATCAGTGTAGGGACTAGGAGACCCCTGGCTTGGCTGAAATATAGAAGACCGATTTTACCTTGTGAAGAGGACTTTTGTTCTTTGTTTTGGCAAAAAAAACACGTGTTCATGATGAATAAAAACGTGCAGTCAAGAAAATATTATTTAAAAGTGGAAAGTTTTCCTTGGTGAGAATCTCATCAGAGTCACTTCTGAGACCCTGGAACATTTTCAGTTCAAGTCCCATTTGGTTTCCTGTGGGATTGCTCAGATTCTCCATGGAGACATGCAGGTTCACCAGCCCTGGGAGGTGTAAACCCTTGTGACTCTCCCTTAAATCCACAGAGCCATGAGTCCTCCCAGGTCCAGTGAAATCAACCAGCCTGGAAAGGCACACGTTGACTTGCACATACCTGCTATTACCTAAGTGTGCTGTTTTTCCATTGATGCATAAAAAGTCACCACAAATTTAGCCACTTAAAACAATACACATTTACGAGCTCACAGTTTCCATGGGTCAGGAGTCCAACCAGAGCTTAGCTGGGGTCTCTGCTCAGGGTCTCAGGCTGTAGTCAAGGTGTCAGGGGGGCTGCGTGTTTCCGGAGGTTGGGGACCTCTCCTAAGCTCATGTGGTTGTTGGGTTGTTCCTTGTGGTTTTAGGACTGAGGTCCTACTTTCTTGCTGGTGGTCAGCCATGGGCTGTTCTCGGGTCCCAGAACACCCTCACCCTGTGATGACCTTCTTAGGGACCCTCTAACAACATGACAAGCTTACTTCCTCAAAGCCAACAGGAAGGACCCAGTCTCTCTTTAAAGGGCTTTTATCTGAGTCACTCAGGCCCACGCAGGAGAATCTCCCTGGAATTCATTCAAAGTGAAGCTGACTGGGGAGTTGATTACATCTGCAGGAAAGTTCCATCTTTACCAAAAACTGTAATCAAATCACGAAGCAGCATCCCATTCCATTCACAGGTCCTGCCCGTACTTCAAGGAGGGGGTTATACAGGGCGGGGGAGAGGGGGAGGATAGGCCCCAGGGGTTGGGAATTTGGTGGGGCATCTTAGAATTCTGCCCACCACAATAAAGGAATCTAGAATATGAGTGCTGTATGAACCTAGGAAAATTATCTAAAACCTGGGAATTTATCCCTAATTTGCCTTAAATGCGTGGAATTTTCAGAGATATAAATAAATCCAAAAGCAATTATTGCTGCGCCTGTTATTTCTAAGGCCACCTCGGGGAATCATCTTAAATGAGCTCATCTCCCATACCCCAGCTCCCCTTGAAACAAATCTTTGCTCAGATAATTATGAAAAACTACAGCAAGTGCACTTCTTGGAGGGAAACTAACAGGAAACCTCAGCTTCGTTCACTGGGATGCCTGTTTCCAGCCAGGGATCAATAGGTTCTGCTGGGCCTGGATGGGGTTGGGATGGACTGGCCTGTCCTCGCCCTGCACCTGATCACCTTGACTGTGTCCACCAGCTCGTCCCCGAAGTACCTAAGAACTCTCCCTTCTCAGCTGTACCAAAGGGCCCAGATTTGAAATCTCACTCTGTTTTCAGCTAGTCGCTAACCTCTGGCCCGTGACTGCTTCCATCTGCCCTTCCTGGAGTCAGACTGATGATGCTCAGCTCAGGCTGCACCCAACTAATCACTGCCTTCCAACAAGTCTACCCCATCCCTTCCCTTAACTCCACTACTCTTGTTCCAGTCTTGTGAGACCCTGAAAAAGCCTCCCAACATGTCCCCCTCCTGCTCCCCAGAACGTGTAAATATACCACCTTCCATGGTCAATGGGACTTTGCTAGTGGGATTAAATTAAAGACCTGGGTGAGGAGATTACCCTGGATTATTCAGGTGAGCCCTCGGTGCAATCCCAAGGGTCCTTCTCGGAAGGAGGCAGGAGCAGAATGAGAAGTAGAAGAGGCGAGGTGGGAAGCCAGAGGTGGAGTGATTGAGGAAGGGGACATGAGCCAAAGGATGCAGCAGCCTCTGGAAGCTGGAGAAGGCTAGGAAAATATCTCTCCCCGGGAGCATCCAGAAGGAGCCAGTCCCGTTCACCTTGACTTCAGCCCAGTGAGACTGATTTTGAGTTTCTGACCTCCAGAACTGTAAGACTATAAATCTGCCTTGTTTTAAGTCTCTAAATTTGAGGTAATTTGTTACTGCAGCAACAGGAAGCTGGTGCAGGTGGGGAAGGATGTCCTTCTTCAAGGCCTCCTGATCGTCAAGGCTCCATCTCTCTCCAGATGCTGTATTGGTGTGAGCTGGGCTCGGCTCTTTGAACGGGGCCTTCTTTTTAAGCCCAGAACACAGTGAGACTAGACCCAGAATAAAAATTAGTCACCCAAGGGGCAAGAATACCAGCTATGAGCTGAGGCTGGACAATTCCTATATTGGTCCATAGAGGAAGGCAGGAGCCACATTGTTGGGACCTTGATCAGAATCAGAGTCTTTTCTGTCCCCACCCCTGCTGCAGGAATAATTTCACATGGTGTGTGATTTATCTAGAAGAAACCATACCTGACAAACTTTCATTTGCCTTAAATGATGAATTAAAATAAAAATACAGAAAGACTGGAGTGCTAGTATATTCATTTCATAATTTAACAGACACACTGCTCAAGACTAAAGAACCAAAACTAGAGCATTAGACACATTATTTAAATTAAAAATGTAACCGACTGAAATAATATTAATGGTGATATCAAACATAGGGATAAGTTAGTGAGATTGGTATACACAGGGTTGACATCCAGGTGCAGCAAGGCTGTAATCACTCTTAAAGTATTGAAATGGTTCCACAGAGCTTGGGGAACAGTCACTGCTCCTGTCTCTTCCCCTCCCCATCACCTCCCTCTACCAGTCCTTCCATTGGATTCCATCCCCCGATTTAGCAACTAAACGGTTAACAGCTGGTGTCGCAGCACACCTGTGGAACCTACCCCAGCACCTTGGACAGCGCCCACACCTGTTGACTAATGCCTGGGTGCACCTGTTGTCAAAGACTTTCAATATGTCCCCTGAGTATAAGTAAAATCCTTATCTTCTACAAAAGTATAAATTCACATTGTATACATCCAAAAAACAAGTACTAGAGTTATAAGCACATTACCTTCAATTATGAAGGCCAACCAGAGCAGGGAGAACAGGAAAGTTACATCTAGGGAGCAGAATGGAGTGGAAGGGGCAGGGTAGGGAGTACTGCTTTCCATCCTCATTGCTTCTGGACAAGTTATTACCATCTACATGTTTCCCTGTATTAAATAAAAATTAAATGCCTCCTGTTCAGCAAGTCCCATGTCATGCCCCTCTTCCAGGATGTGGAAGAGGGTTACACATCCCAGGCTTCCTGCAGCTATAGGTTGGGACCACGTTACTGGTTCTAGCAGGTGGGTTGTGGGCCACAGGCCAGGAGAGTGAAGGGGAGGTTTTAGTGCTCTCTCTCTGGTCCTGCTGTTGTGACCTGGTAGCCATGTGTTGAGATGGGAATGGCACAACGTGGGAGCAGCCTGGATTACTGAGTCACCAGGTGGAGGACAGCCAATGGGGGTTGCCACCCAGAGCATGCTTTGCATGGATGAAAATAAGCTTTGGGGTTTTGTTACATCAGCAAAACTTGGCCTATCCTAACTAATACACTGTAAAAATAATGGCATGTCTGGGTGTATCATCTATGTGTCATATAAACTTTTAGATGAATGGAGTGTCCACTCCGCCACCATATCATACAGGATGGCAGGGCTTCCCCCATCACTCAGCAGGTTGTTTTTACTACATCAAACCATAAATGTCAATGAGAAGAAGCAACTGATGCTGTAAATCAGTACTATCTCCAATGTGCAAATAATCAATTCCAAATGATCTTTTGGTTAATGAAGGACAAGTTTTTTCCTTTCCTTTCCATTTCTTTTTCCTTTCTTCTGTATTTAAGCAATGCCCCTCAACAGACAGAGCAGGAAGCTGTGTTGCCCAAGATTAGGCATCTCTCAGGAGCAGGGCTGGGTGTGTCCTGTGGTCAAGGTAAGTGAGTGTCATACCTGTCTTTAAAATGTTCTGCTCAAAGCATCTCTTACTGTTTAAACAAACACCTAGGGTAATGGACAGTAGACTCATTTGTCTGAGAGCAAAATGTTTTCTGTCCCTTGATTTGAAGAAAATAAATGAGTGCAAGTCCCCGCATCCATAAAAAGCTACCTATGTAGCCACCTGCTCCAGTCTTCTTATGAACCTTCCAGAACCTTCCAGAGTGGCATGGTGGAGAGAGAAGGGAGAAAGTGGCCAGGCCTATGATGTGGCAGGGACTCAGTGACAGGCAGTTACAGCTTTGCCACCCAAGGAATAGCTGTTAGGATCAAAGAGTGTTTCTCCACCACCATGCCTAACAGCACTGTTGCATGCTGACAGGGCTTCAGTGTGGGCAGCCCAGGACACGGAGAGGCAGAGAGCAAGCCTGCAGCTCAGCCCTGATTCCTCAGAGCCTTGGAGTGGCCGCTGAGGCTTTGCAACCTGCATCTCTGTTAAGGGGAGCTACTTCCCAGTAACTTGGGCTTGCGTTTGCTGAGAAGCATGTGGCCACTTTTCATATATTTTTAATATTCTAGTTATCATGCAAAATCTCATCAATGAGAAAGTTTAAGCAGTGTGCAAACAAGGCAGCCTGCCGAGCCACTTTAAGATACCTAGGACACCATGTCAACACGCAAACCGCATGTTGTGTTTCTGATTATATTTAATAACACAAAATTAGCTTTTCTTCACATAACATATTGTGTCTGCAACACTATTTGTTTGAACTAAAAACACCCTTCTTACTTTTCCATTGTAATAAAAGGACTCATGTGGTGACCAAAATTTCTAGCCATTTTTATGCATTTGCAAAACAGTAGGAACATGGAGCAATTCTCCTCTGAAACCAGCCAGAGAGGGACGTGCTGAAATGGGCTCCATTACCCAGGGGCGTGGTGGATTGTTCCAGACATCTGGGATTGGAGCGCTCAGCGGTTACTCGCAGGCAGACCCAGGCCACGCCATCCTGAGGGCATGGCTCCCATTTCTCCTTCCTGCACCCGGGTCTGTGCAGATAAGGCCAGAAACGTGTCAGCAGGCAGCTCATCTCATGCACTCCAGCCTCTCAGGGCTAAGCAGGGAGAGACCAGCATCAGGCAAGGAGGGCTTGGGATGTGTCCATGTTGGCATCCATGCAGGCTGGGGCAGTAACTGCTAAAGGGGGTAGTGGGGGGACTGGGCGTGACCCCTCCAAGTCGAGGAGACGTGCCCACCCAGTGGGAGCACAGGGGTTTAGCGCTCATACTGCTGGTCTTGGGGTTCACTCTGATGCTAGACTTTTCCATCCCCTGTTGCTGCCCCAAATAATTTTGAGTTCAAATATAAAGTTTACTTCGTGCTCATTTCTAAGCTGGCAAAGATCATGGGACATGGTAGAGTTTGAGGCTGGGAATGAAGGGAGGATGGAGCTCCTAATTCCTGTATCCTTTTTCTTTCCATGCTTCCTTGTTCTCAACAAATTCTCCGTAGGCTTTTATTAAGCAAACACAAAAGATAGGAGGATCCCTCTGGCAGCCTCTGTTACTCAGTCCAAGACACAGGAAGGCCCCAGGCTAGAGTTCCCATGCGCATCTGGGCTCTTGTACAATGTGGCGAGTATTCAAGATGGACGTGCGGCTCTAAACAGAAAATTCAAAACAGACTCCTGATCACTGACAGTCTCAGAAAGAACCTGGGATTCGCCTGGATTTAGTTCTGATTTAAAGCCATGAGGAGAAGTGGGGGTCAAAACTGCACCCAGACAGTGAGGATGCTGGTGACAAGGTGAGGAAGGCAAAGGCCATTTTCACGGATGGACAAAAGGAGGAAAATTTGCCTTGACAGCTTAATATGAAGAAAAGGATGAGACTATTTCCCCCAAATATTAAACCCAACAGCATGTTGTGCAGTGGTAATGCAACTAGAGCAAAAGCTAGCTATTTAAATATCTTCCTTCTAGAAAAATCTAGAGACGCTAACACTACTATTAGATGTTGCTTTACAAGATTAATGTATTAATAAATAGCATGCAGCTGATAGTAGTAAAAATTATATTCCATCTTCAAGAATCCCTACCCCAACAACACAAGGAAATCTTGAAAAATACTAGTAATGGGGAAGAATTCCACTTTCACGTATCAACGTATACTACTGTGCACGTCACACGCAGCACACTAGGTGACTCCAGAAAATCCAGACCACAGCCAGACAAGGAGCTTAGACTAAAAATGAAAGTCCTGGGCTTCCCTGGTGGCGCAGTGGTTGAGAGTCCGCCTGCCGATGCAGGGGACATGGGTTCTTGCCCCGGTCCGGGAGGATTCCACATGCCGTGGAGCGGCTGGGCCTGTGAGCCATGGCCGCTGAGCCTGTGCGTCCGGAGCCTGTGCTCCGCAACGGGAGAGGCCACAACAGTGAGAGGCCCACGTACCGCAAAAAAAAAAAAAAAAAGAAAAGAAAGTCCTGAGATAATTAAGAAAACACGTGATGTCAAATGGATGCAGGAGAGAAAGATTATTCAGTGCCTGGTGCTAAATTATTAAAAAATTAATCTAAATCCTTATCTCATATCTCACAACAAACAAATTCCAAATGAAAATAAAAAGTAAGTGAAAAATAACATGTAAGGAAAAGTAATAAATATACATGATTTTTAAAAATATACAAGTTTAGTGTGAGAAAGGCCTTTCCAAGCACAAGACCTAAATAAGGAAACAGAAGAAATTATTAAAGATTTGTGTAAATAAAAATGTAAAAAACTGCTAAAAGGGGACATGCCTAATATACAATTAAAATGGAAGCCAACTGAGAGAAAACGTTTGCTAAATATCAATCTATGACTAGCTCATGGTTATTTGCCTTAAGATAAAAAGGAATATTCACAAATCAATAAGAAAAAGATGAACGGAAAAGTGGGCAAATAACCTGGCAAGGTGATTCCCAGAAGAGAAATATGAATGGTTAGTAAAGTTCTGAAATAGTGAGCTAGATCACCCAGAGTCACAGGTAGCCAATTATCCAGGGTTCTTACTGTGTCTCTGTTGTTAACTCAGTAGGGTTTCATCTGTTTCTTTTGTTTTTCTTCGCTTTTTAGTGATGGTATCAGGGTCCTCATTAACCTGGTCAAAGGGAAGGGCCATTCTCGCGTGCTAGGTGAAACTTTAACTTGCTGAAAGCTTTCTAGAGGGAAATTTGGCAATGCACGTAAAGTTTAT
The DNA here is from genome assembly GCF_937001465.1 of Orcinus orca. NCBI lineage: Eukaryota > Metazoa > Chordata > Mammalia > Artiodactyla > Delphinidae > Orcinus > Orcinus orca. The sequence goes on from NC_064572.1 coordinate 87,030,813, forward strand.
TTAAAATATGCACGGTCTTTGACCCTGTGGTTCCATTCCTAGGGATTATTCTGAAGGAAAACTAAAATAAGTTCAAGAATTAGTTTACTAAGTTCATACAGTAAATAATTAAGTTCAGCCCAGTATTATTCATAAAATTCAGAAACTTTGTATCCTAAGAGTGAGGGCCACAATCCCCATCTCTCAGAAACCCTGTGAGGACTCAATCCAATGAAACACGTAGAGTCTGGCACAGAGCTGGTTTGTATTATATTATTACCCTTGTTGTTGTTGTTGTTTAGCCATACGAAGAACTATGAGGTGCCGTTAAGAAAAATGTTGGAGAAATACACGCATTCACCTGGGAAAATTTGAGATACAGTAAATGCGGAAAAAGCAAGCTACAAAACAACACTTACAGGAAAATCCTGTTTTTGAAAAGAAAAATATATATGATTATGTATCATAAACGTTCTGAAAGGAAATATACAAAATGTTAATAGTGCCTATCTATGGATTCTGGGACAATACAGTCATTCTTTTATTCATAATTCTCTGTATTTTCTTATTCATCTACAATGATTATGTATTTCTAGGGCAATAAAACAAATAAAGTATTTTATCTAGGAAGACTATTTAGATACAAAGGAAATACTTGTGATACAATGGACAGTGAGAAAATAATCCAGCTGGCATGCGCACCAATCTCAACCTTGTAAAAGCATCTGTGCACGTGGAGGAGGGTTGGAGGTTTCTGTGGGCAAATGAGCATAGGTGCGTTGTGTGATGCTGGAACCTCCTCGGGTGAGGAACGAGGGGCTCGTGCCCTGCACCCTGAACTTTACAAGCTCCTGCTCTGGCTCCTCACCTGCTCATAAGACAAGGTCAAGAAGACCCCAGGGTATAAGCTCACCTGGAATTCGTGGCCCCTGGCTGACCCCAGCCCGTCTCCTCTGTGACCTGCCCTGTTGAAGGCACGTCCAGTCAGAGGCTCCAAGCCTAGCCCAGGGGCCACTGTGGGTGCACGTGAGGGGGCAGAACTCGTGTGTAAGGTCCTCAAAGTGCAAGAGGTGGTCAGAGGTGGAGCGCGTGGTCCAAGGCTAGGTGCCAGCTCTCCCACTGCCATGCTCAGGAGTCCCACACCAAACTCTAAACTCTGGCCTCCCTTCCAGGGAGCCAGGGAAGCATCTTGGCCAACAGAGGACAAGCAACGGCATCTATCCGACAGCTTGGTTAGTTGCATTGGTGACTCTTCCGTATTGAGTCCCATGGCCTGTGTCTATATGACTCTTACTCCGGACCTACAATTTCAGGGGTGGGCTCAGGTGGTGAGGTTATCGCTATCACTGCTGCTGTTGTTGTTGATATTTTATTTTCTTTACTATGGCTGCAAGTGGCCTTTTTCATTACAAAAATTAGAAATAAGGAAATATCGGCTAAATGGCGCATTTCCCTCAGAATGAGGGTTGTGGCAGCCTGCCGGTGGCCTGGTCCCCACCCCAGGTGGCTCACAGGTTGAGTATCCACTCTTGTCCAGGGTCTGTGGTCAACCTCTGCCCCTCCCAACCCCCTGCATTCCTGTGTTGGCTTCTCCGGATCCAGAGGCCTCTACCAGCCCTGGCTTCATGGCTGCCACCAAGTTCCATGCATGTTGCTCCTGGTCACATCCTGGAGGCCTGTAGTTCCTAAATACTTTGCTTGCTTGTCCCAAAAGTCTGGGGGCTTTTCCAGCAAGACCTGCATTTAAGTCCTGAGCAGAGGCTCCTGGCTGACCATTGGCTTGTAGATCTACCTCTGCTGCCCCCTCTCTCAAGGGGGACCTCCAGATGTGAGCAGGGCTGAACCTCCGAGTCCATCTAATTTTCAGCCTCTCTTCAGACCAGTCCCTACTTTTTCCTCCGCGTGTGTGTGTGTGTGTGTGTGTGTGTAAGTGCACAGCAGGAAATGAGTTGCTGTCGCTGGTTTTCAGTAGTATGACCATTACCAGCTCTCCCAGGCTGACAGTGGCATCGACGCGGCTGCTCTTCAGGGAGAGTGACTGTGATGAACGGGACCCCAGGGGCGCCTCCTGGACCTTCAGACAGCACCTTGCTCCCTGTCTGTGCAGAGGCGCTGGGACCCGAGGGCCCAGGGGGCACCCGGTGACGTGGACCAACACGCACAGGGCATAACAGTAGTAGCCGCTCGATAAATGCTGGATGAATTCAGTTTGCTCTTTGGGCTCAGGAGGAAATGGGACCAGCTCAGTGTTAAAACACCGCGAGACCAGCCTGGCCTGGTTCTGTTCTACGTGCGGACACGGATGCTCCTTCCTCGGGCTTCAGAGGCACAGGGCAACCCTTACGTGGGTTTTAACCTGGAAAGAATTCAGAGATTCATGATCTTGGATGGGAAAAATTACTGAAATGTGGCCTATCTTTAATTCTGAATGCAGGCAACAGACCATGGTGCTATTAGCAGTAAGGATAGAAATCAAGAGATGCTTTGAGACATCTGCTACAAACACAATGCGACATGGAATGTCAGTAATTCTCAGCATCCCTTCTACAAAGAGTGTTGACCATCCCTCCACCAGACCAGGTCACTCATGTGTTAAAGGAGCACACATACATTTACTATAGTGTCTGTACCGTCCATACGTTTTTGTCAATATTTGAAAACTTAATTTCGGTTATTTCAACAATATTTGGTTTCATTTCCTAGATTTTTAAAAATCATTTGAGAAGGGGGTCCTGAGACCAGCCAAATGCCAAAGGTGTCCATAGAAGAGAAATTGTCCGAGCCCCCCACCTTCAAACGTGCCATGAGCTTAGCGCCCCATTAGTCAGTACCTTCAGGTTGTAAACTAGGCAAAATAGATATTTTCCAAGGGAACCAGTCCTCGTTTCATACGTCCTAGCTTCCTAAATTTAAGTGGCAACTTCAACTTTGTTCCAGCACTCGGTGCCAGGAACACAAGATGAAAGAGGGCTGTGGAACGAAGCCAACCACAACCCAGCCCCCGAGCCAGGAGAAAGAATAGACAAAGCTGGAAAATAAGCAGAGGGCTTTGTTATTATGGTAACTTTGGCTGGTGTAAGTAAACGCCAGCTTTAAAAGGCTCAGGGTCAGACAGAAGCAAAGCTCTGGGGCCTATTTGTTTGGGAGCCAGGGATATGGGGAGAAACCACCAGGATCATAATTCTGGCTGGCACCGTGGGGTAATGACCCAGAACTGGTTTGTTTTGACAGCGAAAACCTGAGGCAGATAACTGAATGCTGCACCGTTAAGACCAAGCGGGCCTCTCAGATGAGCCTGGAACCAAAGACGTCAGCTGCCTGAGGACACCACCTTCTCTTTGTCTCCATGTGGGCAGCGTTAAGCATGGGGGTTTACCCAGAAGCAGCCTGGAATATAGGTTGGCCAGTCAAAAGAAAAGACGAGGCCTCTGGGCCGCTGTGAAAGCCAACACACGTCTGACTGGCAACCCCACCAAATGCCCATCTAAGCCAGAGCCTGTGTATCCACTATCTCCAGATCCAATTCGTGCAAGAGGACATGCTTGCATTTTGTCTTCCTCCCTCCAAGATGGAGGCTGTGACGCCCACATGCCCAGCCCCTGTTTGAGAGACGAATGTAACCCCTAACTTGGCATTTTAAGGATATTAACAGATATTTCAATCAGTAAAACAAAATCCACAGAAAAATAAACAAGATATGACACCTCCTCAACTATCAAGCACCGGAGCAAATCCAGCCCACTCTTCCCCCGAGAACATTCCAAGTCCAGTGGTGGCCCCTAGGACTGAGTGCAAAGCAAACTTTGAAGGGATATTAGGAAACCCCTTATGAAAAAGTGAATCTTTCTGGCTAAGACAGAGGAGCCTGTAGCAGTGACGTGACCCTGCTATGGAGAACAACTATAAAAGCTGGATAGAAAAAAATCTGCTTGAGGACACTGGAAACCAATCAAGACAGCCAGGACTGGAGGGTTCGAAATCTCAGAGGGAAGGGAAAAGCAGCGGGGTGAGTCTTCTGTTCACTGGTGCTTTTTTTCCCACTGGGGTATTTGCCAATTTACAGCATAGGAAATAGAGTTGAAAGAAAGTGGTAGCCCAGAAAAGTCTCAATGGGCTGAGAAGACAACAATTGGAATGCAGTGCCGCCAGAAAATGAGAGGCCAAGATTCTAGTGCAAAGGAAACCCCAAGAGAATAACCCCTGTTATTCCACACCCAGTTCTCCCCAGGGCAATTGTCAATGCTGAGCAATGAATGCAAGCACAGGGCAAAGGAGGAGACACCAAGAGCAAAGCAGCTGCTAAGAGGCTTAAAATCTAAGCGGGGATTTTGGCAGACGCAGAGTCCTGGCGAGAAAAATATTGAAGTTCAGAGCCCACTAAGGAGGAGGGCCCTGGTAAGTACTGCCGGTTCTCGGCTGAAACTCCTGAAACACTGTAGCCCAGGAATAAGGGCAAAGCATAAGTAGGTCACCCTTTCCACAGCTGGAACCCAAGCCTAGGTAAGGTCAAGGTCATCTTCCCCTACTCTATTCCCCCTCAAGAAGAAAATGACAACATCATCCACTGGCTTTACTCTTTTTATATGAGGTCTTGACGTTCAAGTACAAACTTATCAAGTGAGACATGCAATAGGAATAAATGATGAAAATCAAGAGAAACAATTGATGACAGGAATAGGCTCACGGGTGATCGAGATACTAGAGTAATCAGATATGAACTTGAATTATAATAAATATATTTAAGAAAATTAATGAAAAATAGAGAATTTCATCAGAAAACTGGAATCTAGAAGAAAGAATCATAGTGAAATACAATACAGAACTTGAGAATTTAATCAGTGGATTTACCTGAAGGTTAGACACAGCAGAAGAGATGATAAGTGAAATGATGACAGGTCAATATGAAAGATCCAGAATTGGCACAGGAAAACGTAAGAGATATATGAGACAGGGTAAAGAAATCTAGCCTATGGTTAACTGGAAAGGTTAGATAAAAAGCACCATTTGAAGAGATAGTGGGTGAGAATTTTCCAACTCTGACAGAAGAATTTCAAGATGTTCTACAAAGCCCCAAAAAGGACAAACACAAAAGCCACTTCATACTAAAACTGAAAAGCAAAGACAGGAAAAAATGTCTCATAGCAGAAGCAGTCAAGGCTAAACAAAGGAAAAATAATCAGATGGACAAGTACTTTCTCAGAAGAAACGAAGAAAGCCAGAAGACAATGGAGAGAAGTCTTTAAAATGCTAGAAGAAACTAACAGCTAATTTAGGAATTTATGCTCATTGAAATATCTTTCGAAAATGGAGAACACATGACATTTGAAAAATGAGAATATTTATTTACAGTACACCCATACTAAAAGAAATATTAAAGCAAATTATTAAGGCAAAAAAATGGTAATAAGTAGATTTACATAGTGCAGAAAGAAGCAAAGGCCATTAGAAAGGGTAACACAACTAACATCATTCTCAGTAGTGAAAAGCTAAAAGCTTTTCCTCCAAAACCAGGAAAAAGACAAGGATACCTACTGTCACCACATTTACTCAACATAGTTTTGGAACTCCTAGCCAGAGTAATTAGGTGAGAAAAATAAATAAAAGACATTAAGTTTAAAAAGGAAGAAGTAAAACTCAGTATTTACAGATGACATGATATATAGAAAACCCTAAAGACACCACCAAAAAACTATTAGGATTAATACATGAATTCAGTGAAGTTGCAAGATACAAAATCAATACACAGAAATCTGTATATACTCTACAGTATTTCTATACACTAATAACAAACTATAAGAAAGAGAAATTTAAAAAAACAACACCATTTATAAGTATACCAAAAAGAATAAAATACTTAGGGGTAAATTTAACCAAGGAGGTGAAAGACTTGTACACTGAAAACTATAAGACATTGATGAAAGAAATCAAAGAAGACACAAGTAAATGGAAAGATCTTCCATGCTCATGAATTGGAAGGAATAATATTGCAATGTCCTTGCAATGTTGGAAAAATGATAAAAGATTTAAAAATGATAAAGTCAACCTCATTTAAATGAGGTTGACTCTGATAAGCAAGAATGTGCAAGTCATCCAGGCTCAGCAAAAATCTCTAGCATAACCATGAAAGAAAAAATAAAAAGAACATTTAACCAGTAATCTGATCGAGAGTGAAAATTTGAAGAATAAATAATGTTTTATTACATTAATTGGCATCAGGTTAGGGCAAATAGAGAAAACAAGTAAAAACTAAAGAATAAGACTTCAAATATAATCCCTACCCCAAAGTTTACATCGAATGTAAATGGAGTCAATACACCAATTGAAAGACTCATCTTATCTTTTAAATGAATTTTTTAAAGCCTAACTACGTGCTGCTTACGTATATGCTAGATGCTGCATGTTTTATTGGCAAAGACACAGTCAAGTTCAGGGTGAAAGAATGAAAGTGGAGATCCCATGCAAACATCAGCCCCCAAAAGACACCTGTACCTATGTTCATATCAGACAAAGTAGACTCTAAGACAAGACATATTATTAGAAATGAAGAAAGAGATTTTATAACGATTAAAGGGAAAGTTCAGCAACAAGATAAAATAATCCTAAGTGTGTTCCACCTAATAAAATGGTCCCAAAATATATAAAGAAACCAAACAGAAGTAAAAGCAAAACCATAGAAATCCACAAATTTACTTAGAGATTTTAATACAGTTCTCTCAGTGGAAGATAGAATAATCAGAAAAAATAAAATCGAAAAGTTTATAGAAGAATTAAAAGCAAAAACAGTTAACAAATTTGACCTGTTTGACATACATAGAATACCACACCCAACAACTTCAGGGTACATATTCTTTACAAGTGCACACAAAACTCTTCTTAAACTAGAATTTATGTTGGATTATAAACCAAGTCTCAGTATATATAATATGTTCTATGATCAGAGTAGAATTGAGCTAGAAATCAATAAAAAAAGATAACCAGAAATTCCTTCCTAATTGTTTGGAAATTAAGCAACAATTCTGAATAATATATAATCGAAGAAGAAATCATAATGGAAATTACAAAATGTTTTCAATTAATTTTTATTGGAGTATAGTTGCTTTACAATGTTGTCTTTGTTTCTTGCTGTTCAGCAAAGTGAATCAGTTATATGTATACATATATCCCCTCTTTTTTAGATTTCCTTCCCATTTAGGTCACCACAGAGCACTGAGTAGAGTGCCCTGTGCTATACAGCAGGTTCTCATTAGTTATCTATTTTACACATAGTAGTGTATATATGTCAATCCCAGACTGAATAATAATAAAAACAAGTTATACCAAAATTTGCAAATAAAGTAATACCTAGAAAGATATGTATAGCCTTAAATACATTTATTGGACATGTGTAAAGGCTGAAAAATTATGATCTAGGCCAAAGGCACTTAAACTTCTTGGTCTCAGGACAACTTTTTAGTTTTAAAAATCACTGAGGATCGCAAATAACTTTTGTTTATGTGAATAATATCACTCATTATTTACCATATTCTAAACTAAAACTGAGACTTTTAAAAATATTTATTAATTCTTTTTAAGTAACAATAATGAATCAATTACATGTTAACATTGATAACATTGTTTTAGAAAAAAATTATATTTTCTAAAGCAAAATATTAAGTGAAAATTTGGGCATTGTTTTGCATTTTTGAAAATTTCTGTAATTCCTGGCTTAATGGAAAACAGCTGTATTCTCATATTTGCAGCTGTTTTCAATCTGTTGTGATATTTTGTTTTGGTTGAAGTATAGAGAGAAAATTCAGCTTCACATAGCTATGTAGTTGGACAAAGAAGTATTTTAATAGCCTTGTCAGATAATTGTGTAGGTCTTCTTTGATACTACACCAAAATTTGGCGGGTATAGTTTCTTCAAGGTTAATTGCAATGTGAAATCTGAACCCATGTGAATGCCTTTTCTATACTCTGTTGCATTAAAATCCATTGTCTGTCTTACACATTGAGTGGATCTTTCACTCATACATGATTTTATAACCTTATGCAATGGTCATTTGGAAAATATTAGTTTACTGAGTTATGTAGATCTTGCAAATATCAACACATTATCCTTATACAATATTTTTAAATTATACTCATTAATGTCTCTACCTATCTCATTATAAAAGTCTCAAAGTATAGGTAAGGTATCAAGTTCACAGTCAGTGGGACCAACCTTCCCAGTTTGACTGGGACTATTCCAATTTTAGCACCGAAATTCCTGCATCCCAGGAAACCCCACAGTTCTAGGCAAACCAGCATGGTGGATCAATAGTTGGTGAATGCAAGTCTTCCCAATTTTTCAATTTTGCTTAAAAGCTTGAAGTTTATCATAGGCAACAAATACTCTCAGTGATTTTTCTAGAAATGACAGGCCCATTCTATTCTTCTTTTGGGAAAATGTCTGCTAAATACCCAAGTTGGAATAACCATAACTTGTCTGCCAGTTATTTTTTCAAGTAAAATAGCAATCCATGAAAAACTGGGCTCGTTCCCTTTGTGTCACAATCACAAAAGTGCTTTTCTTTGAGTCAATCACTGGACTTCAGTATTCAGCAGAAATGCTTTATGCATATTTCTTATTCTGCCATACAGAATATTTATTACAAGAAAAATCTAATTCATATTTTTTACCACTCATCAAATATACTTTTTAAGTGAAACGAGCATTTTATTTGTAAGTATGTGGCATCAAAGAATATAATGACTAGTAACACACTTTGGTGCTGCTACACTAATTCAAGCTACAGCACCAACAACTTTATTCACTGTTGTTTTTACACCGTCAATAAAAACAACGACATCATAGAAAAGGTAATGAATATTGTGTTATATTGCTTTAGTATTATTATGAAAATATACTTTACTTCATTGGGATCCTAAATTTCCTGGGTATCCCCAGGGTTCACAGAAGTTAATTTGAGAACTAATGCCCTAAATACTCATATCAAGAACCCAAAAACAAAAAGTAAGTTGAGGGCTTCCCTGGTGGCACAGTGGTTGAGAGTCCGTCTGCCGATGCAGGGGACACGGGTTCGTGCCCCGGTCCGGGAGGATCCCACATGCCGCGGAGTGTCTGGACCCGTGAACCATGGCCGCTGAGCCTGCGCGTCCGGAGCCTGTGCTCCTCAACGGGAGAGGCCACAACGGTGAGAGGCCCGCGTACCGCAAAAAAAAAAAAAAAAAAAGTTGAGCCCAAAGTAATGAAAAGTATAACAGAACTTAAGAATTCAATATGTAGGTTTAAATAGCAAATTAGAGACAGCAGAAAAAGAAAGAAGAATAAAGGTAAGAGCATAAACCAGCTAAACGTGAAGCAAATACAGTAGAAAATAAACATGGCCTGAAGTTGGCTTTTTGAAAAATCTAACAAAATATATAAATGGAGATAGTGAGACTGATCAAGAAACAGGGAGGCGACAATACCAGGAACAGCAACCAAAAAAGGTCATCGATGTAGACATTTTAGACATTAAGAAGATGGTATTTGAAGAACTTCATGTCAATACATTTGGAGAATTTAGGTGGAACAAGCAGATTCATTGAAACATACAAAACTGACTCAAGAAGAAATAGAAAATCTGAAAAGTTTGATGTGTATTAAAGAAATTAAACATGTAGTTCAAAGACATCCCCCAGGGAAAACTCAATGTCTAAATGACTTCCTTAGTGAATTCTTTTGAACATTTAAGGAAGAAATGATGCCTATCTTGCTCAATCTTTTTCAAAGCCTAGCAAAAGAGAAACCACTCTCTCAATTTGTTTTTCGAAACCAATATAATCTTGACACCAACATCTGATAAGAGCATTATGAAAAAGGAAAATTACAGGCCTATGTCTCTCATTAATTTGGATGCCAATTTACCCAATAAAAAAGCAGCAAACCGAATCTGGTATGAAAGAAAAAGGCAAGTGCATCACATCTCCACAGTGTTTAAGAATCCAATGTTAGTATAACATTTAAAAATCAGCCAATGCAATTGACTACATTGACAAAATAAAGGAAAAAACCTGCAATCATTATAGCAGATGCAGAAAATGAATTTAATAAAATTAAGCATTCATCTATAATGAAAAATTAACAAATTAGAACTAGAAGAGAATTTCCTGGATTTGACAAAGAATATACACACACACACACACACACACACACACACACACCCCAGCAATGATCATAATTACTGATGAAACATTGAAACTTACCCCCAGAAACTGGAAAGAAGACAAAAGTGTTTGCTGTTATCACTATCATGAGAACATTGTACTAGACGTCCTAAGTAGTGTAATAAAGCAAGAAAAATAAAAGTGTGAGTGCTGGGAAGGAAGAACCAAAACTAATTATTTTCAGGTGACATGATTATGTACGTAGAATATCTTACAGATAAGCTATTAGACTTAAAGCATCTGGGTTCAAGGTCAATGTACAAAAATCAAAATTGCATTTCTATACACTGGAAATAAACAACTAGAATGTGACTTTTTTCATTGACACCAGTTATAATAGCATCAAGAATCACATACCTAGGAATAAATCTACTAAAAGGTGTACAGAGTCTACACAGAAAATAGCAAATCACTGAAAGAAATTACAGAAGATTGAAATGAGTGGAAATATATACCATGAGCATTGATTAACAGACTCAATAGTGTAATTATGTCAGTTCCCTAGAGAGTCAGTAAAACCCCAGTCTTAAAATCCTAGGAGGTATTTTGTGTGTGAAGTTGACAAACTGATTTTAATATTTATATGGAAATGCAAATGACACTCTGGAAGTCAAAAATGTATTAGACTTTAATAAGAGAAAGATGTATTTCCCAAGCCAATTACTAAAACTCATGATGCAAGGGTAGAATAAAGAGTCCAGGAACACAAGCGTATACAATTATATGATATATGTATATGTACATATGCATATATATTCATATATACGAATATTCGTAGCCCCAAAGTGGAAACCACCCAGATGTCCTTCAACAGGTGAATGGTTAAAAACACTGTGATCCATCCGTATCATGGAACACTACTACTCAGTGATAAAAAGGAATGAACTATTGATACACACAACAGCTTGAATGAGTCTCAAATGAATTCTGCTGAGTGAAAAAAAGCCAATCCCAAAACGTTATGTACCATATGGTTCCATTTATATAATATTTTTGAAATGGTAAAATGACAGAAATGGAAAACAGATTAGTGGTTACCAAGGATCTAGGTATGACTACAGAAAGGCAACATGCGGGACACTTGGGGTGGTGGAGATATCCTGTATTGACTACATTAGTGTCAGTATCCTGTTGCTGATACTCTACTATGTGATGCAAGATGTTACCTTTGGGGGAAACTGGGTAAAACATGTATTGAATCTCAGTACTGTTTCTTATAATTGCATGTGAACCTACAGTTATCTCAAAATAAAAAAATTTAACTAAAAAATGTTTGTGAACACCAAAACAAAACAAAAAAACCAAAGAACTGATGTACATTTCATTAAAAAGCTTCAACAAATGGCTAATAAGCATATTAAATAGTGTTCAACATAATTAGTCATCAAAGAACTGAGATTTTCAAACAGCAAAGAGATATCACTGCTTAGCCACCAGAACAGAGGCGGGGGGGAATGACACTGCCAAAGTGTTGACGAGATGCAAAACAACTGGAACTCTTACCCACTGCTGGTCATAGTATGAACTGATGCAGACACTGGGAAATCTGCTTGAGGATCTCATCAGGCTGAGGACTCACGTAGTCTACGACCGAGCCATTCCATCCCTAGATGTATATATATACCCAGCAGAAGTGCACCTGTGTGTTTCCCAAAGGATGTGCACAAGAACGATCTCAGCAGTGCTGTTTGTAATTGACAAAACTTGGGGGACCCACGGATATCCATCAACAGTAGGACACATGATTATACTGCGATACTTCCATGTAGTAGAATATTATGGGCAGTGAACACGAATAAAGTATTGTTACATATACTGATGAATCTTGTAGAAATATTGTTGCGCTAAAAAGCCAGAGGCAACAGACACAAAAGTGGATGAAATATAATTTCATACACGTTAAGTTTTAAAACAGGTAAAATTAAACTATGGTGATAGATGTCAGAATGGTGGTTACTTTTGGCAGGGTAGCAACTAGAAGGAAACATAAGGAAGGCTTCTGTTGTCTGGTAACATTCCATACTCAACAAGTAGAAATGCAACGGAATTAAATGTGGTAAGCACCAGGATAGGGGCGTTTATGGTGGGGACCTCAGGGAACCACTTACTCTGGCTGAAAGAAGAGCAGCGATGAGGAAAAGACAAGGTGGGAGAAATTCATGATGAGACACGAACAGTGATGGGGTCCTGGATACAAGCACAAGAGATAGAAGCACGGAAATGTCAAGGACTGTCTCATTCTCATTAAATTCTTGAAGGGGGCAAGGTGATGCTCAAATATGATTGTTTAATCCTAGGAAGAGAAGACCAGGGAGTCCTGTAATAATAGACAAGCAGTGTAAACAAGTACAATTATGGAAGATGAGATATTAGAAAAGGAGAAATCTCTTAGTGATAGAGTAATGCTAGGAAGTACAGTTTTCTGATTTGCTGCTAAAACACGTCCTCAATTGTAAAGAACGTTGTTTTCGTACAGTAAGAGGAGAGCTCACAAAAGTCAGCATCCCTCATATTCCATGTTTGCTTCAGGACCACACACACTGATTTATGAGTGATTTATTTATCCACCTCTTCGAGTCTCTTTATAGTTATTAATGTCCCTCTTCAATGCATAATTTAAGAGGATGTGTAATTGACAACGTTGTGAGTTCAATTTTTTAATGCCAATTAAAAGATGCCACACCAATTATTTCTCCAACCTCTTACTGAATTAATCCTCAAAACTGTCCTGCCTTGCTGAGATCAGTCTTACTGCTCCAGAAAGAGGCGAGCCAGCAGGGTAACAGGTGGAGCATGTTAGAAGCTGTGCTCACACGCAGGGGCACACATGTTCCTGTGGGTGCCCACGCGGTATTGACAGCAGCCTAGCAGTTATGGCACATTTCAGTAGATGGACTCATCCTCTGTGGCCCAGATTCGTGGCGGCAGAAACCCACTTTCTTCTTCATTTTGTGTAGAAAGCATTGTGTGTTCCTCTGCTTTCAGAGCAGCCCAGTACTGCAGGGTAATAGAAGTGACATCCATGCCTAAAATGATTAACATTTGAAGCCAAATTCCTCCCGCTCAGAGAAGAGGAGGGAATTTAGACCATGTTCTCCAATTACTGGTGCTCAGTGCTATTTGCTTAACTTATAGGCAGAAAATACTCATTTCAGATGCAGCCAAAAAGGCCAGTCTACCATGTTTATAACTGTGTTCTTTTCCCCTGTGAGTACTTGAAAAGGAAAACATTTTGATAAAACCTTTAGAAGTCTTTACCCATAGCTCTCTAAAACCTGAAGGAAATGAGGGGTGGGCTTTTCCACCAATGAGAAGCCTCCGTTTGGGGCCCCACGTCCCAGAAGAGCAGGGCTGCCTGGGGGATGCCAAGTCCCAACCCACGAGACTCAGGGCATCCTCGGATGGGAGCCGCCAGCAGCACTGAAGTGGGGTTGAGCGTGTGCCATTAGCGTCTGCAAGTCTGTACTTGAACTGCCCTTTGTTCTGCGGGGTTTATTTCACCCATAATAGACCGTGTTGACTTCAAAGCAGCCCCTTTGCTTGTGGGGTGATAGGCTAGGAGAATAGAGCTCATTAACAGTCCTCCCTTTCAAATGGAAATTGTCCTGCCTTTATGGAGGGACACTGGAGAGCCCTTCGTAGAATTAGCGCTGCTGCTTCTTTTCCCTCCATGACTCTTTGGGTGCTCGCTTGCTTCTGGACTGAGACAGGGAGAGCGGGAGAGGGAAATTAAAGGGGTATTCACACCACTCTTCCCCTCACACAGGCTGAAAATGGCTTAACCAGAAATACTTAGAAACCACTCAGTCTCAAAGGATCGGGTCCCCCACTCACGGCCCCCCAGATGATAATGTAAGAAGAGGACAGTCTTGTGTGTCAACCACTTGGCCAATTTGTGCCACAGCACAAGTGTGCACATGCACACAAGAGCGTACACACGTGTGAGCACGCGCACACGCACAGTGCATGGCGTTGAGGGATGGCCACACCCTTTCAGTACTGAGACCTCCCTCTATGGTCTCTCGTACTGTCCTTGGGTTGCTGTTTGTTGCCCAGGCTGCAAACAATGGTTGGAGAGCCAAGCGCAGGATCCCAGGGGGCTTGAGGGAGGAGGAGCTTCCACCCAAGGGTAGGGCAGGTGATCCTGCAGATGATTTTGATTTGATGACAGGGTCAAACTGCAGCTCTAGGAGCAGGCTCTGGGGGCTCTTTTCCCCAGCACAACCACGCTGTGGTCGCCAGCCTTGCCGCGATCACGCAGGCCTCCTATCCCTACACCTCTCTCTCCCCAGGGACCCTGTCCCTACAGAGAAATCCCGCCGGAGGAGGTCTGCAGCCTCCAGGCTAGTAAAAAGGGAAGGACATCAGACACCACTAAACCACCGGAGCTGGGAGGGGAAGATGGGCTTGCCAGATAAGCATAATGGGAGCTGCAGAGAAATTTCAGGGACAGAGAAACGACATTAAATGCCTGAAGGGAAAAACCTGTGGCAAGCATAGGGACGCGTTGCTGCCGAGGCAGAACTTGGCAGGCCCGGGCCTTTCTCAATACGAGATACGTGTTAATGGATCCAAAATATTGAAAGCAAATATTGACTCTGACTCCTAAAAACCCTTTAATTATTTATTTTGAATAATTTGATACTCAAGTAAATTAATGCTAAAGCATTTCTCCGTTTGTGCCAAATCAGTGCCTCTCAGTGGGAACTCAGTCCGTCTTCGCAGGCAAGCGCTCACTCTCAGTAGGCAGTCCATTTCTGCAGAGTGCCATTAAGTTAATTTCAAAAAGAACCAGTAAAGGTATATGGAGCAGGCAGTAATAGCATGGAAAATATCCAAAATTACTAGACCCAGCAGCAGAACTCGGATGCCATTTTCATGCACTAATAATTTGTAGTCTACGTATTGAAGGTAACTATAAACTGACTACTTTCTGTGCTAAAGCATTCGAGTAATTAAAAATACGCCATTTGTTGTCTACCTTTCAACATTTGGGAACAAGATGCCTTTTCTTTCTTTTCCTGGGTAAATGCATCCTGCAGGCTGTTACCCAAAGCGACGCTGAAGTCCCGTGTCATAAAGATGATTTCCGTGTCCTTGTTTTCCTTCAGGAATGTCAGGTGGATTTGCCACCAGGCGAGTGGGTGAGCTGGGGATGCTCTGCAGCGGCTCCCTGGAAACTGACTTCATTTTAGATGAATTACTATGTTAGGAATTTGTTAATAGGGACGATTCTGGATAAACTACATGAAATGAAGCATCTGACAACAGAAGGACCCCACCAAAATCCATCATAAGCTTTTGTTTGAGGTGGGCGGGGGGGAGGACGGAATTTAAAAGACATGGGCAGGAAAAAAAAAATGTCAGACGACATGTTTTAACTTCCAAGACCAGGTGAAAAGAAAACGAAGTATTTTAAATTTGTATGAACCTCGTGTGTTAGAGCATTTCCCGCTGCCTCGTGGATTTCCAGGAGGAATTATCTCTTTCAGTTCCATCTCATCCCCAACAGCCACCGCTTAGGCTGTTTTCATACACTACCCATTTTTATAAGTCCCTATAGAAAAGGGATCAATTTAACCAAGGAAGGTTTAAAAAAAGCAATCTTTTTACTATTCATGAAGGATATCAATATTATTGCAACCAGACTGAGCCAGAGCCATTGTTCCTTTCCAACTCCTAGAGAAGGTGTAATTCTGACAGTAAAAAGCCATTCAACTATTCATTGGGTGTAAGCTACAACCACACAATTAGTCAAGTAATCGCTCCAAAGGACAGCAGCTTTGATCTTCAGAATGAAGAATGTGAAAATGACAAAGAAGCAGAGTTCCGTACTGGATTTTCCGTATGACCTGGATTTACCTCAATTCAAAGATGTTGGTTAGTCCTGTAAGTGTTGAGTTCATACCAGGTGGCATGGTGTCAGGGGGACTATAGCTTCCAGACTCACAAGGTGGTGGGTCTGTTTAAGGCTCTCTCTGAAATTATCAGGTGGATTTGGAAATTCTCTGGGTAATTTACCCAAGAGAATTCCATTGCCTCTTGAGGTTTCGACAGTCCCTGGAGAAGACCTGTCTCAGCATTTTAAAGGAGGCAGCACAGAGGCCTTGAAACCAAGGAGTGGGAGGTTCAAAGATGGGTTCCCAGCCCCACCTGTGTCCTCCAGACCAGATGGGCCTCCCTATGGCCACTTCTGATGTGTCACCCTTGCTGGCTTTTCTCTTAGTCTGGCCCACCTCACCTCCTTCTGGTCAATTACAGAGTGGTCCTCCACCTTCCCAGAGCCAAAACCTCAACACAAGCACACCAGGTGATGTTTCAGCCACTGTAGGGGGTGTTTTCTGAGGCTGCTTCGGCATTTCGTGCCCTCTGGCTCTCCCTGATGAATCAGGCTACATAATGATACCACTCATATGTATCACAGTCTGTAGTTTGGAACGTGCTTGGGCTGTATTCCCAGGTGTACCCTCTGCATTCCCCTGGGAAGCCCACAGAACTGTCTGCTCTATAAATGAGGAAACCCTGGAGACATCCCCAGGTCCCGAAGCCAGAGGAACTCAGGAGTCAGCCGAAGACTCGTCCAGAGGCTCTCCAAACTCAACACACTAACCCTGGCACCCACAGAGCTGGAGACGATGAGACAGAAGTGGATGAGTCAGAGGCTGGAGGAAGGGTCCCCTCCCTCCCTCCCCTGGTGGCAGAGGTGGGCGGCCACACCAGGATTTGAGTTCAAAGTCTTTGAAAGACCCCCTTGTCAAAATCTCTTCTTCAATCAAGGCCTGATGCAGAACAAGAAATTCCCACCTTTCCGTTCCCTACCCTAGGCTAAAGGAGCATGTCTGGAAAGTGTTACACGGGAGGGGAAGCCCATTAACTAAGGATCCCCCATTAGCCCACATTTCCAAATTTGCACTCAGCAGGACTCAAAAGGAATGGCATTTAGTACTGGGACATCTGGATCAGAGAGACGGAAGGGAGGGAGGAGCCGGGAGTAGTCAGGGTGAGAAATAGGGCAGAGGGAAGCTTCCCTAGGAATGGAAAAACCCTGAGCAGGTGCTAAGTGACTCGACTGGATGGAAGATGAAGGACAGAGAGAGAGATGGACAAAAGGAGATGTGCACATAGCTGCCAGAGGCCGATAGGACCAAGGAGGCTCCTTCCCCAGCTTTTTTTAAGGACGCATCTTGGACAAGCCAAGGCAATAACCGCCACCTTGGCCTGGCACGTGCTGCAGGAGCTGCCAGCAGAGCGCAATGATGGTGGCACTCAGTGGTTAGCTTGTGAGCACCGCCATCTCTCCTGCCTTGGAACATGGTACCACCGTCGGAAACCAGACCTGGGTGCCACCTGCGCCATGAGATAAATTGCTCGGGTGTGTCTTCTTCTCTCTCCCCAGTGCAAAGGACATCCCACACGGGGCAAGGAAAGATAGTGAAAACTCCTTTATAAAACCT
Source organism: Orcinus orca (assembly GCF_937001465.1). NCBI lineage: Eukaryota > Metazoa > Chordata > Mammalia > Artiodactyla > Delphinidae > Orcinus > Orcinus orca. Next base: position 87,048,437 of record NC_064572.1, read on the forward strand.
TCTGGTGCCATTCCACTGAGGGTGACCCCCAAGCCATTCCTGAAGGATGTTTGCTGAGGACCTTTCAAGCAGCAACAATGGAGGCCAACTTACCAGATGTGGAAATTTGGCTGAGAAACAAGCCCTCCCCTTTCCCAGGCATCTGACCCATGAGATGCAGGGGCTCAGAGTCCTCAGGGGGCAGCAGGGTTGGGTTTCAGTCTGAGCTGTTGGCTTTCTGAGGACCCACCTTATGGACTCTCAGGTAAAACTTGCAAAATATTCCTTGCAGACTAAGTGAGGACCCCTGGATCAAACCCAAACTCGGAAGTCAGGAAATCCACTTGCAAATAAAATGAGGTTCGGAGACACACTGCACATGTGTAGCGTGTGAACTCAGAGCTTGGAAACTAAAGCTGAATTGTGCATATTCCCATCCAGTGGAACTCCAAGAAACACGTGCCAGGGTTCATGACATATGATAGTTTGTAACTTCATTTTCTATAATACATTTCACACAAATTATACCCCGCCTTGCTTTGCAGAGTTAAATACCCTATGAGAATTCACCCAGAGTTAACATATGAGAATATTCTGGTCCCATAATATATGAAGTCAATCCTTGGTTTTTTATGGAATTTAACACACACACACACACACACACACACACACACACACACAGTGGAGAGGGTAGATTTTCTTTTATTCGATGCTTTTACTGCATAAAGACAGATCGTGGTATTTTATTTAATACAACAATTTTCAAACATTTTGACCTGCTTTCTCAAATGGCACCAAAAATATCCTACGTGGTAGGAAATTAATGTAAGCAGAGGTAGGTAGAATATGTCCTGCTGAAAGGATGGATTTGGGGCCAAATGATGGAGAGATTAAGGATACAGGCAGCAGCTCCTCTCCCCCCCATAGGGATGCCCTGTAGGCAGTGCAGAAAATGTAGTAACTACAACTAAAATTGGATTTAATCATTGCTACTAATAAAGCGCCAATCTGGCAATCTACTATGCTGTCGGCAAAACGAATTGCTTAAGGCACGTTAGCGGCGCAATGGACAACACATACGCGGTAAGTAAATTATGATTATAATAAGCATAGAGTAAATATTGAGTGGGCATTAGCACAATAACTCTTTTCAAAAATCTTTTAAAGATTCCTCCCCCCGTGAATCTGTTTATCGTCTTCTACAATAGTTATCAAATTCAAGAAGCATATTTCTGATTCTATAAACCGTTTTTGATTGGTCTTTTTGACTTTTTTTCAATTGGTAAATGAAAGAATGATGTCATATGACAGCATTAAATACTATTAAACAGACCATAACTAACATTCGCTGTATAAATTATACATAAGCTGACACTTTTATGCACTTTGTGAAGAATTGCTTCATGGGTTATGCAATCTTTTCCAAAACAGGCTCCACGGAATAACACGACTGGTTATGTTTCATGGCTACAAATTGGTAACTGAATTAGCATTCATTTATTAAGTTTTCACAGGGAATGCTTCTCATTCAAATACTTGTAGATTATAATTTATTTTTATCTGAGACATAATTTTTCACGTGGCATTTTTGCCAAAATCAATACAACCGGAGCCAAGCCCTGTTCCCTGTTCATACCCTCCTCTCCTTGGCTACTTACATACATGTGTCTTTTCTAGCTGGGAAGATCAATAAATGAGCCTGCCTCACGATCATAATCTTTGCCAAAATGCTGAGCTGAATATTATTTTTTACCAGTTCAGCCCATCACACTCAGGACTCTAGTCACACACTTTTTAAACAGCTTTTGTATTCTTAAACAAGGAGTCCGGGTTTTTGCTAGATGGCAGAAAGCCTGTATATTTCACTTCTGAAACACACGGGAAGCCCAGGCCAAGAGTCATGATGACAGCAACGGTTTCGAGATTGCCCAGATTAGCATAGAGAACGCGCAGAAGCTTGGGTACCACCCCTCTGGATGTAGTCGCTCATGTCAGGTTCCCCAGTGACATGTGGACACTTGGACTCTGTTCCAAACACACACGGATAAAATATTTTCTTCCAGTCACAGGCAACATGCACAGCGGGTAAGGTCCAGCAGGAAAACACAGCCGGGTTCATGAGACAAGAAAGTCTCTGGGCCACCAATTTGCTGCTCTGCATCATCAGAGCAAATGTTTACAAATGACACGTACAGTCATGGACACCCGAAAACAGGGATCTTCTGTGAATTTCAACCTTCTGGATAATCCTGGTGAGTGGGAAGGGCTTTAGATTCTAATCGTTTCTTTTATATGGTGAAAATGCATGACTCCCTTTAATATTCAATGGTTTCCTTTTCAGGTTTCTAAAATCTAGACAACACCATGTATACAGCCAAATATGTACCAGAAGATATAAATTTTCCTAATGTATATAAAGTGCACAATGCGTAAGACCTCAACAAATCTATTACTGTTATTGGCATTATTGAGTTTTAATTGACACATCTGTCATGCCTCAAGTTCAAATCCTGGGTAATGTTGACTCTGGTTCGACAGATTTGCGTCTACCTCTAAATTTGTGAGAATACACTCCAACCACCCCTGCGCCATTTTAGTCCACTTCTCTGTACATTTCACACTTAGCCAAACTGCTCTAAGCAAATTCTGACACCAGTGAGGATTTTCCTTTCACTGAGACATTTTGCATTTGTATATAATTGAAGAAAATCCTCCTTGCTTACTTAGGGGTCACTGTGGCTACTCAGCTCACACCCAATGTGACAATCAGATCTCGATGAACCCAGAATGACCACCCGTTCCAAGGTTGGTGTCTAAAGCGGTTTGGACAAAGCAACACGTGTTCCCTGAGGGAGACTCAAAGCAGACACTGGCTGGGGGGTTGGGGAGGGTGCTGGGAGCCTGACAGATGCCACAGACCTGGGGTCAGAGTCCAGGCAGAATACTGGGGATACCTTTGTCATGGCTGGTCAATGAGAATTTCAAAAGGGGAGAGTAGATTGTACGCAAAAGGTGTAAGAGACGTATTTCTATCTCAGGAAAATGTGTATATAGAGAGATGCACACATACAGAAGTTACACATATATATATGAATGTATGTATGTATCAGATAAAATTATGGCTTTTTATTCCCACTGCAGCCACGAAGGAGGGTTTGCAACCTGTAGATACAGTTCTCTGTGCTCTGGCCTTTCCCACCTGAGCTGTGGCTGAACCTGACAGGTTCCTCTAACTTCCCCCCTGGAAGTGACCCAGAAACACCACAGAAGCCACCAGTGGGCTTTCAATAGGATTTTAGAGTCAGGATGAGGAAGACACAAGTGACAAACAAGTAGAGTATGGACTGAATGTTTGTGTCCTGCCCAAATTCAGATGTCGAAGCTCTACTCCAATGTGACTGTATTTGGAGATGGGACCTTTAAAGAAGTAATTAAAGTCACATGAGGTCATATGGGTGGGGCACTGATCCGATAGGACCAGTGCCCTTAAAAGACAAGGAAAAAACTCCAGAGCACTCTCTCCTCTGTGTGAAGACACAGCAAGAAGGAGGCTGTCTGCAAGCCAAGGGGAGAGCCCTCACCAGAAACCAAACACTGGCAGAACCTGACCTCTGGCTTCCAGCCTCCATAATTGTTGGAAACTAAATATCTGTTATTTATGCCTGTGGGTGTTTAGTTGTGGCATCTGGAGCAGACTGGCACAAGGAGTGAATACACCCAAGGCCCAAGTGTGGCCGAGAAGTGCCTCAGTAATGCTAGAAATGTGAAATGACTCCAGGTTAAAACTCCTATGAAAAGGACTGGCTACAGAAATGATCACATCTCAGTTTTATACTTGGGATCGTAAAGCATACCATTGGCATATTATCTCTTTTTATGTTGAGGTTCTGGACATTCCATGCGAACAAGGAATTATAAAAAAGAGAATGTTTGCACTCCATGATCCTGTCTGTGATCCTTCATTTACCATATTTGCTGCTGACTAAAATCTATACCTTGGCCTAAAACTCTCTCTTGAGCTCCAGACAGGCTTCTAATCACAGCCAATTCTCCTGAGCAGGAATGTGTGCCAGGTGGGTTCTAGACGCATCACGTGAGCTGGCTCTTATAACCCTGACAAAAGCTGGGAGGAAGGTCAGGTCTAGGCCCACAGAAACTGGTGTCAGTGGTCTGTCTCCAGAGCCCACACTGTTATCAGCATGATCAGCTAAACACTGCCATCTCTCCAGTATCCCACGGGTACTTCAAAATCAACATGTACCAAAATTTAACTCTACCCCTCACTCCAAATCTGGCCCACCCCCTGCGCTCCCTGCCTTGGAGAATGGAACCTCCATAGACCTGTCCATTTCTGATGGTTCACCTGGATGCTACAATTCAGGGCTCACCTGTCATTCACCCCACTCCCGTCCTCTGCTTCCCCACAGGGAAACAAAGGAAGCCCCAGGGTGTGCCTGCCAGGATTTAATCATTAACACAGGAGATCTTACCAGAGAAGGATGAGATCCCTTCCAGGGGTGGCAGCAAAGGTAGGTTAGCTTTCACGTAACCCCCTGCTTGAAACACTTCAATGGACCTCTGATCAGCACGGCTCCCCCAGCATCTACAACTCCTCTGTTGCCCTCGTGAACACCAAGCCTCAATCACATCCTGAAGTCTTTGTTGCAGCACTCTGCTTGATCATCTGGTTTTGGTGCCCGTTGCCCCCTCTTTCTGCACTCTCTTCATGCTTCCTCGACTCTCCTACTCTCCTCTGGGACCCCGTTTGGATGGCGCCTCCTCTGGACAGATTCCCTTAACCAAATGATTCATCCCACCCTAAAACCCAGCAACGTCTGACACCCCACCACCCCCATGAGTTTTCCACATCTGTACACAACTCAGCTTCTATTTTCTGGTATTCTTTTAAGAAAGTGACTCATTTTTTTCACTCAGATTTACTCTGAAAATAAAAATCCTTTACATCATTATGATGAACGGGGAATCCAAATCACCTTTTAAAATAAATCGCTAACTGCAAACGAAAGTGAATCAATGTTCTTAAAATTACAGCGAGATGTTGCTAAGACCTATCTTCAGGGATAAGCAGATTATAGCCTTTCTTTTTGCCATTATCAGAAGGATCCAAAGACAATGGGCACAGAGGTAATTTTCTAACTATGTAATTCAATGCCACTTAATGCCACACTGTGCTATTATAAAGTCTGCTTACCTGAGGGCAGAGGTACCACCCACCTGCTGGGAAACTTGGCCCTGAGGGTCTTGTCTGTGTCTCATCCATCTCCCTCTAGCCTCTAGTCTCCTGGGAGTTAAAACCAGTCCCTCCCCACCTAGCACAACACTGGTATTTTTGCATGTGCTGAATAAATACTTGTGGACTAAATGAATGTATGAAAGGCTGAAAAAAAAAATTCTGTGGCTAATCAGAAAGTAAGTGTGTCCCATTATAAGTGTTTGGCAGGAGGGGAATCTGAACCACAAAAACATGTTGAGATAACTGATGGATTTTCAAACAGGACCTGGACAGCTCCTGGATGGGACCTCCCATTGAGCAGGGACCCACTGCATCTAGAACCAGATTTGTGTGATAAAGGACCCTACACCTTACTTGTGTCTCTCTCCATCCACTCCTGTCTAAGAACAAGGAGAGGAACAGGCGATAACCTTACTTTTATATTTAACTGCCAAGCAAGTCCAAAATGAAATCGCTATCTTCCCAGGCAGGCACACCAGCCTGCATTTGAAGCCATAAGATCATCACCGGGGCACCAGGGCAGAATGGGCTGGAATCTTTGCATTTGGCATTGGCAAAATGCCAAGGCAGTGAAGGATTTGTGCTAAACCTCTCTTCTCATCCACTTCAGCAGAGCACTCAGGCACTCGGCACAAAGCCTGCCTTTCAGAAGTGTGTGTGTGTGTGTGTGTGTGTGTGTGTGTGTGTGTGTGTGTGTGTGAACATGTGGTGGGGAGGGGAGGGAGGCGTTCTGTGCAGGGAAAACTTACCTTCTAATCGCACCAAGCGTCTCACGTGCCTTGGTCTTCATGATTTAGGATGTCCATAGACATTCAGAACCTGGGCCTTGTCACACAGGGAGGGCGCCTGTGTGTTCTGTCCTCACCTCTTCCTGTCCCATTTGGCAGAGAAGTGTTTGCTGCTTGGAGGCGCTGTGATTGCCCGGGTTAAGAATGCCAGCTACCTGTGCAGGTGGTGGACCACCTAGGACTGACCTTTCGAGTCAAATGATGACAACTTTGTCTGCATATTGATCCTCTGCAGGAAACAAATGGCATTCTGGAAGGCATTTGACTCTGTAGATGCTTTTGGTTAAAAACAAAACAAAACCAAAAAGAGCACACAAGGTTTTTAGCATTGTGGGATGGGAACCAAGAGACTTGAGTTCAATACTCAACTCTTCTTCTTCACCACTGGATGACTCTGAGCTTCTTGAATTTACCATTTCTTCATCTCTATGTGAAAGGTGAACTGTTGAACTTGAAGGTTTGTGCAAACTCCTAAATTCTATTTCCAGGCTTCCTAGGAAACCCTAGGAAAGATGTGCAGGTGGGTGAAGACCACCTACAGAACCTGGGTTGCTTGTAGGTACACAAGAGGATCACCTGATGGGAAACAAAAGTACCCACACTCTAACTTTTATTTCTTCGCTTGTCCTTACAGAAGTGACTCTTCAGCCGTGTTGGAAATGGAGCATTCAATTCAGGAAATATTTATTGTGTTCCTACTTCTTCACCACTCTTCTAGGGGCTTGTCCATCCATGAACAAAATGAAGTTGCTTCTCTTGGTGGAGAACCATAAAATTAACAATAAACAGAAGCAGTACCTCACATAGTGAAGTAGCTGGTCAGTGATATGGGAAAATGTAGAAAAAAATGGAGCAGAGTGAAGCAGATTGTCAACCAGGGTGCTGTGGAGGGCTGCCCGGTACAGAGACCACCAGCATGGGTGTCATGAGAATGAGACTTTTGGTCAAAGATGTGATGGAACATTATTCTGGATATTTCTGTGAGAGGATTTTTTTTTGGCAGGGGGATGAGATTAACATTGAACTCTATGGACTTTGAGTAAAGCAGATTGCCCTCTGTCATGTTGGTGGGCTTCACCCAATCAGTTGAAGCTGACCTCTAGAACAAAAGACTGACCTCTCCTGAACAAAAGGGAATTCTGCAGCACCTGCTCTCCTGGGCCTCCAGCCTGCCAGACTGGCCTGCAGAATTTGGGACTTGCCAGCCTTCATAATCATGCGAGCCAGCTCCTCACAATAGATCTCTTCCTAAATATACGTACATCCTACTCTTCTGTTTCCTGGACAACCCTGCCTATCACACCATGCAGAGAGGCAGGACCATGGGCATCCTGTAGGCCATTGGGAAGACCTCACTCACTTAGAGGCAAAACCCACAGAGCTCCAAGGCCTGGTGGATGTTTTCACAGAGGCACCACTGGTGCAGGGGGATGGCCTTGAGCACATTTTCCCTTCCCACTAAAGTGGGGCTCCTCAGTGCAAGAAACCAAGCAACTCCTCCAAGGAAGAGGAGTGGGAAATGAAGGCCCCATATTTCATGACCTTTGACTGAGAACTAGACCTACCTTCCTAATTTATAAATAACATGGAATTATCTTCTTCCCCTCACACCATGCTGTATCCAGACAACATCGGGTTATATCGAAGAATGCTTGTCAGTGGAGTATGGGGGCCCTGAAAGGTAGCCTGCTCAGAACATTCTCAGACACAAACCCTGTCCTTGGACATGCAGTGCAACACTCTGAGAAGAGCGGTAGGCTCTGCATCACCAGCCCCGCTGCCCCCATCTGTCACCGTGAATCCTCCACTTCCCAGGTCCACTTGATACGTCTTCCATGAATCCCTCCACACCTTTGGGAGGAGTAAGCAGTGGCCCTTCCTACCCCTCGACATCAGGATGCATCTCCCGTCCACACTGGATCTTCCCCACCAGGTCTTTCAAGAACCGAGCCCATGGGGGTCACCCAGCAAATGCTTCCCCAAGGAAGGGAGGAAGGTCCTTGTGCTGCGAATGTGAATTCCTCCAGACTTACCAGGAAAGAGTAGGCATCTCCCAAGCCGCGCTCAAAGACAGCACTGCCCCATCTTCTTTCCAGGTGACCCCAGCTTTAGACAGCAGCCTACCGGGAAGGCTGGGGTCAGGGAAGGGATCTGCATGACCCCCTCTGCCATCCGGGTCCTCCAGGGCATGAATCTGAGACCCTCACCCTCCTGCCAGGGGGCAATTCTCTTGTGGGCACTGGGGCTTCTGACACTAAGTCAAATCTCCCATCTCCATGAGGACCAGGTGATGCAAACTGACTAAGTTTTCCCTTGACTAAAGTCAGTTATTGCTCAGCATTGGCTTTTGGGGGTTTTTTGCAATTATTTCAGCTTCAAGGAATCTGATGTACTAAACTGATTTAGAAAAAAAATGCTGTCACCCACTCTCTCCTCCCTTCCTGACTTCACTGATACTCAGTCTCCCATCGAATAAGCATTGATCCGCTAACCACGTTACAGAGCGCGATAGGAACCTAGAGTTATGGGAAATAAAATAGGAGAATATTTCTCTAATGATGAGAGGATGTCTCAAGATGAAAACACTGTTCTTCTGTCTACATAAAATAAAACATCTTCACGACACACAAGAAATCATATAAGATGTCTGCTGCGGTCTCTCGTTTTGGTTTTCCAAGCCCGGGCAGAGTTATGTGGTGCCTCATGTGACAGGGAATTCACAACTTTCAAAATTTTTTAATATGAATTTTAAGTAAAGGAACAAGCAGAGGGTCAGGAATGTTCATATTAAAGTTTGTTATTTGTTTTTCTTTTAACTTCTTAAGTCTGAAAATATCTTATCAGTTAAACCACAGAAAGATTTTTATCTCTCATTCACATGAAATAACAGACCACAGCTTTCAGATTAAAATAACAAAAACACTTAAGTAACTCTCGATGTTGTTAAATACAAGATAAATATTTGAGTGGTTTTTTGCCAACATTTTTTGCATATTTGTGGAAACATCGAGGGAAAACTATATCCTGTGAGGGAGAAAAATAAGATGGAGGGAGGAGAGCTTTAACTGAGAGTCTCTTTTACTAAATTAGTCCTTATGTGCTGTTTTCCCCATGGATAAGCCACAGCATTTTGAGGAGCAGATAGTCCTGGGACTTGGTGATACTCTTTGGCACTTCCTACAACTGCCCATGAATAGAAAGAGGGGAAATTCCTTGGTTAAGGTTTACCTCAGTGCACACAAACTCATCTCTGGTAAACAAATAAACTTTTGAGACCTTCAGGGAAAGGATTCTTTGGTTCCCCCGTGGGTTCATGCTGCAGCCAGCATCCCACCATAGAAGCAAAGCAGCTCCCCCCATCAGCCTCCTCCAAGGCTTGGGGCATCTGCAGTTGACGAGAAAGAGGGCCGGGCTGTCGAGATGTCCCAACGTGAACTACAGCCTCAGAGCGACGGCCATGACCAGCCAGCCACGGGGCAGAGCCAATCTGAACCTTCCCCCCACCATTCAAATTCTCACCTCGGGCACGTGGAATAATTCTGCCAGTAGGGATACTCTTTCTGGTTTGTATGCCTCTATCAATGGAAAATTCTATAACACACATAGTTTTCAGAGTACATCACTATCTAGAGAGATCTCCGGATCCCAGTCAACCAACATAGGGCCTTGCACTGTAGATTCCCAATAAATATCAGCAGAATGAATAAAGGTCTGGTGAGATTTGCCTCTTGAGATACATAAGCACAGGCAAAGTAGAGTTAATAGCAAATCATTTATGGATTTGTTCACCATGTCTTATTTAGAAGGACAGAAATTTGAAGTTCTTTTTAAATTAATAATTGCTTCTCCCCCCCAAAAAAAATGATTTAAGTTGGCTAATAATCATTAATTTACCAAGAATAAAAAGATTTACCAGGAATAAAAAGATTCACCAAGTTTATAATTAGGAATAGGGGAAATGTCAGCCCCATTATTGACTTTAATTTTGATGACGAAAACACTGACTTCTGTAAGTTGAGTAAATTCCAGTAATAAATGAATGGGTTGAGCTTTTCATAGGTTCACTAATATTCTAATAATAAAGTGTTAAGGGAAAAATATCAACTTTTGGAAGCTAACGAGGTAACACTTTCAGCTAACTGAAAAGAAAGTGTATGTCTCAAAAGTACTTTGGTGACTTTTAAAGAAGTAATACGTCTACTCAAGGACCAGGATTAGAACTGAGGAATGAGGAAGGTGATGGAGTGAATAAGACCAATTAAAGGCTGGGCAAGAGGGAAACACCATTGTACCAGAGGAGTTCTTTGAGGGTTCACATTTGCTTTCAGTCGTTTCAACTTTGCCAAGTCTGACACTGGTGTGATATCCAACTGGTCATCTGACATGAGGGAGGTTAGTTATTTGTGGTGACAAAATGAAAGCTGTCTTAATCTTGCACACCTAGTCAAATTATGAAACAGGAACCACTAGATTCTCTAGGGGGCTAATTAGAAAACCTCCTGGCAAGGAGACATTGCAAGCTCACTTGTCAATCTGACTGTCGGCTTCCCAGAGTACATGTGCCATTGGACGAACGCATAGCAGTGGCTGCATCTTTATCAAGATATGGGGATGTGAATTGGACGTGGCTATGGATATGGATGTGGTAGATGTGGATGGGGACATGGATGTGGATAGAGATGTGGACAGGATTATCAATGTGTTGGGGAAGTGTTGGAAATGTGGAGAGAGAAATGGACCTGGGTGAGGATGGGGATGGAGAGATGGATGGAGATGAGGATGAAGATATAGACGTGGCTATGGATATAGATATGGATGGGAATGGGGATAGGGATACAGATAAGGATATGCCTGTGGATACAGATATGGGATGTGGATTAGAATGGGATAATGCCACTTGGAGTCAATGCCTTACTTCCAAACACAGGGGCCGCAAAATCTTAACCCCTCCCCTTTTGGGGATTCCTTTTGACTGATCTACCTTCTCTGTCTTACCTTGGCCATTTGTAATTTCTGGGGGTTACTGATTCATTGTATGGAAATTGAGTTTCATTCAGAAATGTTGTGAATTGCTGTAGTTTAACACCCTTTCTTCTCACCACCCAGACCTAGCTTTTCTAAGTCCTGAGAAGCCTTTGACCAATCGTTAGTGTGCCCTCATGTAGTGTCTATATCTTCAGGAAGCCTGCATACTAAAATATGACAAGACAGACCAATGGCATCAAAGAAATTGTGGAGTTGGAAAGTTAGAAATGTTGACCATATCCTTAGCTAGATAGTATGAGTGTTCTCTACCCTTGGGGGAAAATGTTAAGATAAAAACAAATCTTCAAGAAAATATAAATCACATTATAATTTCTGCCCTTTAAATGTCTACTAGAGCTAGGCTTTTTTTTAAATACCCACAGCTTGAAGTTTACTTGTATCAGACAATAATCTCTACTGACTTTAGTAAAATACCCCTAACTAGTTAAGGCACAGCTGGCCAGTCTCCTCCTCTCATGATGCTGGATTCAGCCAACAAGTCAATTATTTATTCAGCAGATGTTTTGACTCTATGGGCCAAGGAGAACTTTATAGCCAGTATGCTACACAAGCCACACACCCACACTCACTCACTTACACTCCTGATTGCACTCTCACTGGGAAATTATCTCAAGATTGTATAAAATTTATAGACAAGTATCCCAAGCTCACTTTGCAAGAGTCAGAATGGCATTCTTCTGAGATCTTCTGGGATTCTCTTGTGGCTCTCTTGGGAGCCCCGTGGTAATTACACACCACAATTACCATGTGTATCTTCACTGTGGTATGGCTAGAATCAAAATTCCTCCTCTATGCCTGTCAGAGCGAAGAGCCGAGCATCTCTCTGAAGATCAGTATGTAGCTGGTAACCTCAAAGTTCTGAATTTCTTCCACATGACAGTACGAGCCTCTTCCTTTTTATTGAAAGCCCACATGACAGATTTGGTTAAGAGAACGGAGCTCTTCAAAAGAAGTGTCTCTGTTTTGTCACTGTGCCAAAATCTTATGTTAAAGATTCTTCTCATAGAATTTCCCATTATTAATATTATCCTTGTACAGAATATTCAAGGGTCACATAAGAGAGGTTGGTCTTCAAAGACATTCCATATCCTACAGGAATAATTGCTCTATTCTCTTAGGATGCCCTGCCTGTTTGGGGCCTGGTTGACAGATTTCAAGAGGAGAATTTGGGTCTGTCAATTTGGGGGAAGCATCATTTCAGAAGGGAGCTGGGCTATGAGAAAGGACCAGGCTCCTCCAACCTGACAGAAGCACTGGCCAGCGTGTTGATTCCAAGAGTGGCTGTGACAACCTACGTCCCTCTGCCCAACCCTGATGTGTCAGTCAGGGTTCTCCAGAGAAACAGAACTAATAGGAAAGGGGTGTGTGTGTGTGTGTGTGTATAAAAAGATTTCTTTCTAGAAACTGTCTCATGCATTGATGGAATCTGGAAAGTCTGATGTCCATGGGCTGGGCTGGTAGGTCATCTGGTCACCCAGGCAAAATTTCAATGGCATCATCTTGAGGCAGAATTTCTTCTTCTCTGGGAAACTTAAGGTTTTTGCTCTTAAAGCTTTCAAAGGATTGGATGAGGTCCACACGCATTTTTCAGGATAATCTTCTTTACTTAAGTCAATGGATCATCTACAAAATACCTTCACAGCAACACCTAGACTATTATTTGACCAGGTAACTGGGCACCGTAGCCTGGCCGAGTAGACACAGAAAGTTTAACCATCAGGCCCTGACAAGGCTCCAGGTTCCCAGATACTGGCATTAATCTTCCCATCACGCCTCACTTCATATCCTCGGGATGAGCCCCTGAGCCTCCCTCGGTAGCCCATTGGGCACTTCGTCCTTATATTTTTCCCGTGTGGCCTTGGTGATACCTCGCCCATCTTCTGCCCTTGGATTCCCCGCAGAGGTCATGGGCTACCCTCTCTCCGCATCACTACAGGTCATCCCTCTGGGCTGGGGCAGGCTGGTGGGACGAGGGGTCCACAACCTCTACCCCTCCACATCCTGTCCATCACACAGCCACCCCTCTCTACCCCTCCTCCCGTCATGTGGGACAGTGTGTAGGCTCCCCTAGGGTGACTCCCATTAGCAGGACTGCCTCAGAAACCAGCACAGGCCAGCAGGGTGGGCTGGAGGAGGCTACAGCAGAGCAGAGGCCCAGGAAAGGGGGAGGACTTCCAGGAGGGAGCCGCTGGAAGCGTGAGGAGGATTGCCAGTTTCTCTGGAAGATTCTGCACATGTGCAGAGTCTTCTCAAGGAGCTTAGAGCTTACCTGGTCCACACATCTCGAGGGGGTCTGGGTTTCACCCACCCACAGGGGACACTTAACACCTTCCACCTGGTGAAAGAATTTTCTTCATTCACAAAGGATTTCCCACACGTGAAGTGCAATTGCATGCTTTCAGGATCCTTGTCTAATTTGTAGAAACATTGGTTTATTATTTAACCTATTTGTGTAGTACAAGGGGTGCCCTTCCCTTCCAAATCTCAGCATGGTATGGCGATCTGTTTAAACTGAAAAGAGGGAGGGAGTAAGACCATGCTTAGTTTAAGAAGATATAAAAGGCAGGGTAATAAATGATTACCATGTGTTAGCAGCCAAACCTGAAGCAGCAAAGTTTATGATGATGATCAAAGCAACTGGGAAAGCTGCACAGTCATCTCGTTGACTTGCACGTTATGAATTGGGAGGCCATACGGGGAAATCATGAAAAGCCAATTAGAGAGGGACTTTTGTTTTCAAATTATTGCTGGGCACTGAAAGAGCTTTTAAACTGTTGTAGTGATTCTGCAGCCCTGGAGCTGAGATGCTTTGGCGTATCTTCCAGGGAGGCCCAGGGGTTGGCTGGCAGAAGGAAGAGCGTCCCCCACTCGGGGGGAGGCGGGCAGGGACAAGGCTGAGCTGACTCCCACCCACTCTGGAGGGTTTTTGGGAAAAACATCAGGCCAGTGTTCTCTGCCAGGATATATTTGGGAGCAGTGGTGTTTCGAAGCATTTCCTAGTGTTCTGGGAAACAGAATTGGACTTGTTCCTCCAGTCAGGAAAGACATTCATCCATGAGAATCTGGAAGGAAAGGATGCAGAGAAAGGAGGTGAGGGCCTGGAAGGCAAACAGGCAGAAGGCGGCTCTGCCTGATGTCTGGAGAAGGAGGGGTGTGAAAGAGCAGGAGACAGAGGCTGGCCTAGTTGGCACACTGTCCCGCAAGACTGGAACTGAGAAATCACGGGAACTCCAGAATGCCGTATCATCCACAATCACTTCTGTTTGGCTGTGGAACCATCCTGGAATTCCCAGCAGCAGGCTCCCTTCTGCATTCTACATTTTGGTTCATAATGAATTGAACATTTCTCAAGAAGATGCCAGTGGTCAGCCCCAGCAGCAGCCCTGGGCCCACTGGCTGGCCAGGCCCTGGCCCTGAGCTGAAGCCCCCGAGATGTGGCCCTCAGATGAAAAGGGCAGCCCCGGCCCTGCACAGTGCAGGAACTGCTCCAGATGCCATTCACCTACTCACTGTGCTGAGGGAACAGCCCCTGGCATGGGTCCGTGTCACGTTCCTGTGGAAGCTGAGGATCCAGGGCACAGAGGGGCTCAGTACCCAAATCCACGGCTATCATCTGACCAGGCCAGGGGTGGCTGGCAGCGCTCACCCTTCACAGGCTCCACGATTCCCACCCACTGTCCCCTTCCTGCGTGTGCAAACTTACCAGATAGGTATTATCTTCTCTCTTTTACAGATTTAAACATCAAGACTCAGAAGGGCTAAGATCTTGACCTTGCAGCCAAAAGAGGTGAATCTGAGAGTATAACGATGACGGTAAACCAGAGCTGAGGACCCAAGATGGGTTAGCAAACAGGAAGAGAAACAGAGGCTGAAGCCAGGGTACCTAGAGCCTGGGATGTAGGACCAGAGCATCCCAAGTCAGGTGGGCAAGGAGAAACCCTGGGAGCATCCTTGAGACGTGGGCTTTGGATGAAAGTGGGCGTTTGTGTTCCTCCTGGCATGCTGATGGGGGTTGGGTGGAGTTGATCTTGCTTAAATGGCCAAGGATAGAGAAGACAGGAGGTAATTATTATCCCCATTTTACAGATGAGGGAACAAAGTCAGAGAATATAAATAAGCAATTTACCCAAATTCGAACAGATAGAATTCTGAGTCTAGAGCCAAGATCTCCTGTGTCCTCATTCACAAAACTGGAATTACTGGCCATGCTCCTCTTACCACAGGGCGTCGCATTAAGGATGCAAATGAGACCCAATCGTTGAGTATTTGTACGAACAAGACAGAGGATGTGAACAGTGCCCGGCAGAGTAAAGTAGATTCATAACCAGTGGAGCAGCGCTGATCAATGCGTTAATACCTGCCTGGGAGAGAGCTCTGATGCGGTGCTGGCTGCAACGCTTTGCACTTGACCTGACCTAGAGCATCATTTCCCAGACACTTGAGATATCAAATTTGTAGGCCAAACAGTACAGGGAGGCAACTTTTGCTATCATGCTCGATTACAGCACAGGGCTCAGGAAAAATGAGCCAGGTTGAATGACATGAAACCAAATAAAATTCAACAGGGATGTACGGAATGCTCTGTATTTAGGTTTTAAAAAATCAATTATACAAGCACAAGATGGGAGGGATGTGGGTTTACAAATGTTTGCATGGAAAAGCAGGAAGTATTAGTGGTCGTGGTGTGACACCGTGGCAAAGAAGAGAATGGATTCTCTGGCTGTATCCAGCTTCCAGAGGGAGGGATGTCGACATTGGAGCAGGATGGTCCATGATGGGAGCTGCCTTTTCAGGGAGAATTAGCATCGTGGACTGGATTCTGAGGCAGGTAACCAAGCCAACAGAGAGCCCAGAACTTCCATTTATTGAAGAGCGGTGTGTGAAATGGGAGGGTTCATGTGAAGCCAGGACTTGGGGAGGGAAGTCACTAAGGTGATCTTAATATGGGGGAGGGGGCAGATATCTGTGCTGACAAAACACACCAAGAGGGCCAGTGGGCCTAACTTTCAGAGGCCGACAGCATTCCGATATGAGGACAAGTCTGAGAAGCATGCTCCCTAAAGGCTGAGAAACCCTAGAACTGGGGGCGTGCAGTGAAAGCAGGTGGATCACATGTCACGAGTAACGCAGTGAACGTCCCTGCACTGGGAGAGCTTGGGCCTCAGCTGCATCTTTACATGAGGCCCATGGAGCCCTGGGGGTCCCGTCACTCTTTCTTTGGGACCACAGTGGGTAGACCAGTAGTCCAAGGGTGGGGCTCTGGGCTTCAGGCCCTACATCTACAAGAGCAGCCTCCTCTATCCATTTTCCACACTGAGCCCTAAGGTTTAATTTGAACAAAGCTTCTCTGGCTAAAAATGAAGTTTGAAAGCCACTGCTCTAGATGGTCAAGAAGCCCAACCAGATCCCAAACTTGATTAACCTCCAGCCTCAAAACCAGCCCAGGAACACATGCAGGTATTTGGGGTTCGGGCCTTTCCATTGAAAAGAAGTGACAAGAGGCAGGTAACCCACAGACATAGGGGTCTCTGGGAAACCCTTTGGGAAGCCTCAGTATCAAGGTTATAGAGGTGTTTGTTTTAGTTGCTACTTACCAATATTTGTTTGGGTATAGTTTGAGGCGATCACCTAATTACTTTGAAGATTCAAGGCCAGTGAGTCCGTCCTGGGGAGCACTCTTGAAACTCAGTCTCTAGATTGAAGTGGGCATTTGTGTTCCTCCTGGCACGCTGATAGGGGTTGATCTTGCTTAAATGGCCAAAGATAGAGAAGACAGGAGGTAATTATTATCCCCATTTTACAGATGAGGGAACAAAGTCAGAGAATATAAATAAGCAATTTACCCAAATTCAGACAGATGGAATTCTGAGTCCAAAGCCAAGATCTCTTGTGTCCTCATTCACAAAACTGGAATTATCGTCCATGCTCCTCTTACCCCATGGCATTTGTCCTGTGAGTTTCTGGCCTTGTTGGCTGACCTATGAAATCAGGCTTCTCAGTTTCTTTTTGTTTGTGTTCACGGAAAATGTGCACTTTCTAACAGAAATAATACCATAGTATTGTGGAGAAGATGAAGATCTTCCAATGAGTTGACCCTGAGGTTTATATTTTGTTATGGTGTTTGACCTCCTGGTGACACAGCTCAGGTGAAATGAGGCCGGGACCCCACTCCAGCCGTGGCCAGAGCAACAGGAATGGTAGAGCTCCAGAAAGGGCTCGGTGGAGAGCTGAGGCACCCCCTGCGGGGGAGGCACCATGAGACCTGCACACCTGGACTTTCACACATCAGGCTGGTTGCATCCTACTTTAAGTCCGTCCCGGGCAATGACAATTCCTTCTACCAGTCAAGGGTTTTCTGGACTCTGGAACTCCCCCACATGGCTGAAGTTGAGGTCCTGGCCTCAGAGAATATCCAGTCCTGCTGACAGAGCAGCAATCACCATGCAGGTGAGTGTGTGGTGGGCTCAGCACTCAGTGTGGAAGGGGGAGGGGGGCTGTGTGTGTACATAGTGGAGGGTTTCCAAGTATGCAGTGCCCAGTGGGAGACGTGCTCAAGGAAGTGAGGGGAGACAGGCCCCCCAAGAGAGCAGGGCTTGGGGGAAGGCCAGAGATCCAGAGGGTGGGGGTCTGATAAGAGCCGAAGATGTGCATTGGGGACAGTAGGGAACTTTGCCAAGGGACAGACGGAGGTTCACCTTGCCCACGAGGGTTTCCCAGCAACGTGGAACGATTGCAGGAGCTTGGGCAAGGATGAGATGGAGAAGGGGGTGCGGGGAAGTGGTCAGAGGGCAGCTCATAACCTGGGAAGATGGCTGTGCAAAGAGGAAAACACTAGAAGCTCAGTGCAGTCATCCTGGTCTTCCTATCCACGTAATAGATAGGAAGTTGAAGTTTGGCCATGGAAGGCAGAATCTCCACGTGAAGAACGTTTTGGGTTTGTGTCCCCCAAAAGATGTTGAAGCCAACCCCCAGTCCCTGGAAATGCAACCTTATTTGGCAGCCAGGTCTTTGCAGATGATCAAGTTAAGATGAGGTCACTCAGGTGGGCCTTTATAGAACGAGGGAATTTGGACACAGAGACACGCACACAGGAAGAATCCTGAGTAAACATGAAGGCAGAGCTCAGGGTGATGTTTGTACAAGCCAAGGAGCACGAGGATTGCCGGAAGCCAGCAGAAGATGAAGAGGCCAGAAGCAGCTTCTTCCCCTCCACCCTGAGAGGGAACCAGCCCTGCCAACACCTTGATCTCAGACTTCTACTCCCAGACCCAGGAGTGAACACATTCCTGTTGTCTAAAGCCCCCGGTTGCGGTCCTTTGTTTTGGCAGCCCTAGAAAACCAACACAAGAGCTTACATTTTCCATCTCCAGTCAAGGGAGGGTATCCCTCCGTCTGGCACAGGAACTGCCGTAGATCACGTGCACCAGTGTGTTCCGTGTTGGTTCCTTAGGAGCGTATTCTCAGAGACCACGGGGAGCTCAGTCTCTGTGGAATCTGGTGTGGTCTTCCTTCTGGCAACCAGCTCTGTTTCTTACTGAAAAGGTGAGAATCCATGTTTTAGGGCAGAAAGGGCCCTTTCTTGATTTACAATTGAATAAACCAAGGTTTGGAGAAAATACAACCTACTCCCTCGGATAAATTCACACGGACAGGCGAGGATGCGCTCCAGCTCTGGCTCTGGAAACGTCCAGAGATGGGAACTGTGCACATTTCAGAACTTGGGAGTTATAAATTCTGCAGCTTGGTTACTAGCAGCCACACAAAAGTGACTTCTAAAAAACTTTAAATTTTACATTTTTTAAAAATAGGAAACATTTTCACAAAGGTTCTAACCATGGCCAGTATCACAAAGGTTCCCAGTCACGTGGGAAGGGACGATTTCTCTCCTCAATCGTTTCCTACACTTAATGGTGGGTCTTTGCGGCTCTGCACCAGCCCTTGGGTAGGTGATGGCGTTGAAATCTGAAACTGACACGAGGAAAATTCAGGCACATCCCCAGCCCTGGCACAGCTGTGTGATTGATGCCACTCTGCTGGCCAGGTGAGCACAGCCGAGCTGGTGGCTGCATTTTTTATTCAGAGACAGTGGAGGTCAACTTGGAAGCTTTGCTTCCGTGAGGCTGCAATGCTAACTGCAGACCAAGAACATAAATCACGCTGCCCTGGCTTGAAACCATGGATCTCCCGACAGCCATCACTTGTCATGAGAGTATCTGAAACAGAGGTCCAGCCCCACACAGGAGTGAGACCCTGCACAGTTTAGCTCGGGACTGTGGGCATCCCCTTAAATGGAAACAAGATTAGCACCATGAGATGAAGTTCCTATCTCTCAGCATCTGTTTCTCAGACCTTGCAATGACGAAGAATAAACTAGTAAAAGTCAAATATCTGCTTCTTGAATGATTGAAAGAGTGCAGTTGAATGGATGAAATAAACAACTTGAAGAACTCATGGTAACCAATCAATCAGACATGGCTTTCCCCCAAGAAAGCTGCATGTCAGACACCTGGATAAATGACTCGCCCAGAGAACCAAGTCCCCAGTCCCTTTCCCCATTTGTTGAACCATTTGTCCACCCAACACATATTTTTAAAGCACCAACTTTGGGACAGGCACTGTACCATGAGCTGGAGTTAAGCGATGCGTGTGGCATCACCCCTACTCTGGAAGAAACTAAGGTGGGCAAATGATGTCAAGCCAAGGATGTGTCCGTGTGCCACAAAGTGCTGCACAAACACACAGATATTAGAGGAAGAACAAACCTGATTTTAGAAACATTCCTAGGAAGAAGTGGCATTTGCATTAGACCTTGGAGTAGAAGTAAAACTATATAGGTGTGAGGTAAGAGGAAGAGAATTTGAGGACCTGAGACCAGCACGTGCAAAGCTCTGGGTGTATGGCAGGGATGGGGCATTCAGGCAAAGGCAACCCAAAACGCCTAGTGCCACAGTGGGGCTTGGGTAGACAGGGGCCACAGGAAGCAGGGAAAGAAGAGAGCTACGTGTGGATTATGGGTGTCCTCGTCAGCTATATTTGGGAGATTGCACTCAATCCCATCCACCCTGGAGAGACATTGAAGGTTTTGCAGTAGGAGAATGGCATGAACAAATTTCACCTAAAAACCAACGGTGTGCACATACTTTTGCAACAATTCAACTACCAAAATGAAGGCATGCTTGCTCACAGAAGTTTCTGTAAATTCCTAATCTGTGTGCCCCAGGCATCAACTTAAAACTCAAAGCTACCTCTGCGTCACCAAGCCCAGTTGCTGGCCACACCCCAGTGACACCCCTTCCTTGAAAGAGTCTCTCCAGATTCTCACTGTGGGCCGTGTCCTACTTCCCAGGGCTTTTACGTGGGGGACAGGTTTTAAATAAAATAAAAATTCCTCTTGCTTCTTGGAGATTGGACTTGATTAAATATTCCACTGATAAAGGCTAAGCAAATGTCAGCTTCAATATCACAAAAAGAGAAATGAGAGTTCATACAAGCAGCAAAGCAAACAATCATTTTCATACTTTATTAGAAACATTTATTGCCTAATGACTACATTATTTTAAGCAAGCAGGTGGAAAGGTGTTCGGTGCGTGATATCTTCAAATATCTTTATTTGTGAAGATGTTCTCTCTCTAGTATTTAGACAGACGTTTTATTCCCTCTAATAGAGCTAGGACATGAGATGCTGTGATTTCAGCTACTACATAAGCACTTGAAGGTCATGGCCTATCACTGTGCTTCCCCAACAATGCAAATCCATTCAATGCTACATTTTTCTACTCTGCACGAAGTGAAGGTTCTGGGTACAGATGGCAGAACTCACTGTGCGCTCTCCAGTGTTCTTCTAAAATCCACAGCTCACATTCCAAGTGTGCTTCACAGTTCTTCCTCTATAGCTTGCTAGCCCCATAACGGTGATCTAGAGTCTGCAGCCAAAAGATAAAGAAAGCGCTGTTGTTCTCCTCTAATACCTGCACCACTTCAAAAAAGATTGGCAGATTATCCTGAAGAGGAGATTCTCAAAGCCCTTCTCTTGTCTGTTATTAGTTGTCTACTGCTGTGTAATAGTGCTCGCCACAAACTTGGTGGATTAACCCAACGCACGCTCATTATCTCACAGTTTCTGTGGGCACAGCTTAGGTAGGTTCTCTGCAGAGCTGCAGTCAAGGTGTTGGCCACATTTTTTTTTTTTTTTTTTTTTTTTGCGGTACGCGGGCCTCTCACTGTCGCGGCCTCTCCCATTGCGGAGCACAGGCTCCGGATGCGCAGGCTCAGCGGCCATGGCTCACGGGCCCAGCTGCTCCGTGGCATGCGGGATCCTCCCGGACCGGGGCACGAACCCGTGTCCCCTGCATCGGCAGGCGGACTCTCAACTACTGTGCCACCAGGGAAGCCCAAGGTGTTGGCCACTTTTGATCTCACATGGTTGTCAGCAGTATTCCTCTCCTCGTGGGTAAGGACTGAGGACCGCAGTTTCTTACTGGCTGTTGATCAGAAGCTGCTCTCAGCCCCTTGCTATAGCCCTCTCCATATGACACTCACAATAGGGCAATTTGCATCTTCAGTCATTAAGGGAAAGAGCCACTCGGCAAGGCGAATGTAATGAAGTCACATCCTATGTCCACACTTCCCAGCACCTTTACTGTATACTTTTGGGCAGAAGCATGAGCAGGTCCCACTCACACTCCAAGGAAGGGCTAAGCAGGAGGCAGGGGCTGCCGCAGTCTGTTCGCTGCACCTCCCTTTAATCTATTCGTGCTCAGCGGAGCGCCTGGAGCAGAAGGGGCCAATCTGACAGAGCAGAATTTTTTCCAAATTTAACAAAATGGAAAAAAAAATCCGTGTAGTTTAATAAGCCATTTCTCCCTTGAACGCCATAAACTCAGATGTTCATTCTTGTACATACTAAAGTCCCCAGTCTGTATAACTTAGAAATTTGCAAATACTTAGACGTTTGCTGTTTAGGAGTCTCCTAGTAGCTTTACTTTCATTTTCTTTAGTCCTTATAACAGCTTTGCAATTAAGATTATTATTACCCCACTTTACAGTAAGAAAAGTGAGGTTCCAAGAGGCTACCTCGCCTGCAGAAAAGGACGTGTTCAGTTCAATTGAGTCAATAACTAAACTTGTATGTTTCCTCTGGCTCTTTTTCTGGAGTCTATTAACTAGTTATTCCCCCAGAGAGACTCTACAGAAAGTAAACTTTCTGGGTCTCTTTAGAGAGAAAATGCCATTATTTTGCTCTCACATTGGATGCCAGTTTGGCTGGGTATACAATTCTGGGCTCAAAATCCTTTTCCCTGAGAACTTTGGGAAAATCACTCCAGTGTTTTTTTCCCTGAGAACTTTGGGAAAATCATGCCTGTGTTGCTGTTGAGAAGATTCAAGTCAATGTGATTCTTGATTCTTTATAAATACCTGTACCTTTTTCCTTTCCCTGAAAGCCCTTATTCGTGTCTCTTTACCTTTGGAGCTTAGACATTCGAAAGTAACAAGACTGGGTTCCCATGTTTTTTTCACCTGCCCTGCTCAGCCCTCAGTCTTTCCACCTTCCTTTCCACAGGAAGACACAGGTATTTCTTCAACTATGGGAAATATTTTCTCATTATTTCTTTGTTAAATGCTGTCTCCTGTTCCCTTCGTGCTCTTTTGCGTTGGAGACGTGGGGCCCAGCAACACTCCTGGGAGCTTATGCCTCCATAGCTCCAATTTCCTCCTTCTAGCTCAATCCTGGGCACGTGCTGAAGCTGCCCAGTGCCCAGTTCTAGGTGCGGAGGGGCTTCCGATCAGCACAGCTCCTGCAAACACTGTGCTGGGGGCAGAGCCCCTAGGATGAGCCCCCAAGTTCCACGGTTCCCTATCTCAGGGGTCCCTTTCACGGGCTGTGGGCTAAGGCTTTTCTCATTTCACATCTATCTCCTTCTACTTCTCAGAGATTCCCACCAATTTCTGATTCACTATCTTCCTTAATTCTTTTTTCCAGTTGTCTTACTGGATTGGTTATTTTAAAAGGTTTTTATGGAACTTCATGGCGTTTATGGCAGTCCCTGAGCTGTAGAAAGTTTCTGCTCAGGCCACAATGTAGCCCCGTAATTCTCTCTGTGTTTTAACTGCTCATGGAACAGACAGAGGGAAGTTCCAGTGAATTACAGCTGAGATCAGTTCTTCTTAAATGGCTGCCTTGGAAACCTGTCGAAAGCTTGGCGCATTCCTATTGTATGACGTCATGGTAACTGGATCAGACTTTCACATTGCGCTGAATCAGCAGCAAGAATTTCGAGGATGATTCAGAATTATCACTGAGGTTTGATCCTCTTTCCTGGTCTTTTGACGAAAATCTCAGCAGCACAAGGATGACCTGACTGTTACCGAACCATTTCCAGCAACTAGAAGGGTGAAAACTGGAGCTGCGTCTATCAGAATTGAGGTTTTACTTTGAGCACATTTTCCTTTTGACTTTTCTCCTGCCATGTTTCATACAATTTCTGCAGAGTTAAAGATGCAGTTTCAAAGGTAAATTGAAGCTATTGAGCCTCACCTATGATTCCACGGGAGCATATGTGTGTGTGTGTGTGTGTGAGAAAGAGAGAGAGACATAAGGTGCATCCCATAAATAAATTTTACCATTATTTAGTGTTTTATCTACTATTGAATCTAACCAGCTTATCAAAAATTTTAAAACAACAGATGACGTACATACAAGCTGTATTGAAAGCCCAAAATGTACAGGGGCGGGGGGGGGGGTAGCACAAAAATGATGTTTGTTACCAACAGGCTGGGCTTCCCCAGATGCTCCATTCCATTCAGCAGAATGGAGAAGCCTTATCCCAGAAGGTTTGAAGGGGATTTTAGTAGAAAGAATACGCTATTAGCAATGTGTGAACCTCATGCAATTTAGGTGGCTTTTCCAGCCCTCTTTGGTTGAAAAATATCATGAGAAGATCCATTTAGCAAAGGGTGGGAAGCCTAGAAATCAGGAAGTAGATAATTAAAAGTGGGGCAGAGCTTAGCATTTACTAGGGAACCCGGTGACACTCCACAGTGAGGGCTGTTGTGAGTCGGTTTTACTGGGGGAGTGTGGTCGCCCCCATCTTGTTGGTTCACACACTCTTGGTTGAAAAGCACACACAGTGCTGCTCAGGGCACACACTCTGGCAGCCCAGCGCTGTTCTCTCTGCCAGGCTCTGCATCCGAGGGGCAGGGTGTATTTACGATGGGGTTTTAAGCAATTTCCCCTGCCCCAGGGTCATGACCGGGGCTGCTCTCCAGGTCTCTCCTGGTTCCCATTTCACAACTTGTGCAGATCCCGCAGACCACTAAGGAATGATGTGTAAATTTCACACAGTTCCCACGTTTGGGTTGGAAGGGCATCTAAAACCTTGGTTGCTAACCCAGAATTTATCCAAATATTGTTAGTTGGACAATCTCATGTGATCGGCATTTCTCAAGAGACTGTCTTGGGTTTAAGCCCAGTCAGAAGCAGCAAATGGGCAGCCAATCAGTGAGGACAAAGGCACACATTTTTTAAACATCAAGACTGAAAACCCTGCTCTTTCGAACCTCAGAAATGGTTTGGATTGGCTTGTGCTGTCCATGGAGATCAGAGTTAGCTCTCCACTTCCCAACACAGCACGTGGGTTTTACAAGAGTCAGAGGAAGATTAAACAGAGGCCCACTAAGAACCACTGGAATTCCCACGAGAATGAAGGACTCAGTTCCCAGAGGAACACATTCTTTGCTAGGGTATTAGTTTTCTATTGCTGCTGTAACAAACGACCACAAACCTAGTGGCTTAAAGCAACAGAGTTGTTTGTTTCCAGCTCTGAGGTCAGAAGTCTAAAATCAAGTCTAAAATCAGGGTTGCAGGGCTTCCCTGGTGGCACAGTGATTAAGAATCTGCTTGCCAATGCAGGGGACACGGGTTCGTCCCCTGGTCTGGGAAGATCCCACATGCCGCAGAGCAACTAAGCCCACGCACCACAACTACCGAAGCCCACACGCCTAGAGCCCGTGCTCCGCAACAAGAGAAGCCACGGTAATGAGAAGCCTGCGCGCTGCAACAAAGAGTAGCCCCCGCTCAACACAGCTAAAGAAAGCCCGTGTGCAGCAAAGATGACCCAATGCAGCCAAAAATAAATTAATTAATTAAATAAATTTTTTAAAATTACTCTAAAAAAGTGTCTTTTTTTAAAAAAAGAGAGAAAAAAAGCTATTACTAAAATATTCTATATTTAGCTACACTGGTAATTTTGACAATAGTTCAAGGAACATGGCATTTACTTTCTTTGAAAATGTAGTATATAAACAAATGTGGTTTTCTTATCTAAGTAAGGACAGTATATTATAATATCAAAATAAAGGAGAAAGAAAGAAAGAAAAAGGTAACGCCTAAACCCTGACAACTTCCTCTTTTCGGAAGCAGGATGAGAGCTGAGATCCAGAGCCCCGTTTGAATGTGGAGCATCAGAGAGGCCGTCCCCTCTCTGAGGCTCAGAGCAGGTGTGGGGCGTGGGGTACTGGGGGAGGCGAGTGCTGGTGTTGGTGGAGAAGGCTCACTGAGGCCAAGAAAGCAGGGACTCAGGCTCCTTGAACCCGACGTGTGACTGAAGGGCCTCGTCACTGCCACGTGTGGCTGACAAGCCTGGGAAAAGCCCAGCTCTTACAGCTCGGGGACATCCGGTGTCCTGGCTCTCTCTGGATGGCAGCTCCAGCAGGACACCCATCACCTCTCTGGGACTCGGTTTCTCCTGAGCAAGAAAAGACAAGCACAGCTTCTATCGTGTTCCCGAGGTATCATGGGGCTGTGAGGGGCTGCACTCACCAGGCGGAGTGCAGGGTCACAGTTAGGATCAAACGATTGCCCCAAGAGTTGCTTTCCTTCCCCTCGGGTGGCACACTTTACGGAAGCAGGGAGGAGAAGGGTTCCTGCAGTGACCACAGAACGGATTATGGAGACGGCCACGTATTAGCCATCAGCCAAGGAAGGCTGCTCTGATGTCCTGAAGAACAAACGGGCACCTGGCCTTTAGCACCATGAGAACGTCTGGGAAACACAGAGACAGAGGCTGGTGGTATAAATCCTCTGTCTTCCCATCTCACACTTCAGATGACACGGCAAGGGGAGGAAAGTCAGGGGGATCAGCCCTCCGAGTCAGAGAATGTTGGAGCTGGGCCCATCGAGATCACCACATACCAGACCCCAAATGGCAGAGGTAATGGCAGAGGTAGGAGGAAAAAATCAGTTTCAAATATTAATCTATTTTTTGCACCAAAATCGGTACCTTTATATGAAATGTCTTCTGTATTTGGTGTACTTGGGTTAGCATGACACATCATGTTTCAGTGCCTCTGACACCGTGGATCCCCCCAATGTGTGCGAGTAATGGAGGCTTTATAAATTACAGATGTTTGTGTGAATAGTTATTTGACGGTGGAGAGGTGGGAACGTAAGGCTCCTTTCCTTACTCTGCTATGTTTTTCTCTCAGTAGTTCTTTTAAAAGGATAAGTTCAAAATATTAAAGATGAGTACAGAAACAGAGACACTAACCTTGCCCAGAGCTTCGCCAAGCCCACACAGGTGTGGCTGTCTGGCCGCTAAGCTCTGAGTCCAGGCAGGTAACTCACCTGCAGCCTCCAAGATGGCAGGCGGTGGCTGACTTCCAAAGTCCATGACAAACCCTCTCCTGGGACCCAGGTGCCACTTTTCTCACAGCCCCAGCGCTCCGGTGGTGACAACTTGCCAACGACTGGTTAGTGACAGCAGCAGGCACTGTGGGAGGGGGTGTGTCGAGCTGGTCGTGACCCCCAACCTGCCTTTCTACAGCCTGAACTCGATTGCTGGGATTGAGACCCAAACAGGCACAAAGTTCTGTCGTAAGTTGAGCTCCCAGGACAGAGACCCAGAGGGTGAGAAGGTGGGGCCCTGCTGAGCCTTCTCGCTCCCACCCTGGTCCCGTTGAAATGAAAAATTAACAAGACATCCCAGCCTCGGTGGCCTGTTGCATCCATGTCCCCGCCAGGTAGCGAGCTGAGACATTTCTCTGCCTCCCGAGCTGGCTGGTCCCAGCAACTCTACCACCACCGTGACTTCTATTGCCCTGCCCGTGTCCTAACGCGACTTGGGGAGTTGGATTACAAAATGATTTGTGATGATGGGCATGAAGGAGAGGGCTATTTGACTTCAGGAAACAGCGCTGCGAGTTGGGAATGATATATGAAATGAACCATCCGGGGCCAGCGCGCAGTCGATACGCGAGGTACAACAGGCTGGCCCCGCTGTGTCGAGCCGTTGCCTCGGAACCAGACACACAGACGTTCGACTCAGTCAGCAGCAACCTCCCAGAAAACTGCAGCGAGTCCCTAAGTCGAGATAAAATATAGCCACAGCTGACGGGCACGCTGTTCATTAGCCAAAGAGCAAGGGGAAGGGGCGACACAGATGGATTTACACACAAATGTCCAGCTCTGTCTCCTCCCTTTCTGAACCAGACCATCCAGATGCCTCCCAAAAGGCCAAAAATCAACACAGCCATCTTTGTTACAAATGCTAAAATTGAACCGGTTGTCACATTTTGAAAGGCTGAAAAACAGAGGTGGGCTATTTTTTTTTTTTTTTTTTTTTTTTTTTTTTTGTGGTACGTGGGCCTCTCACCGTTGTG
Organism: Orcinus orca; assembly: GCF_937001465.1. Lineage (NCBI taxonomy): Eukaryota > Metazoa > Chordata > Mammalia > Artiodactyla > Delphinidae > Orcinus > Orcinus orca. The sequence goes on from NC_064572.1 coordinate 87,076,160, forward strand.
GCCTCTCCCGTTGCGGAGCACAGGCTCCGGACGCGCAGGCTCAGCGGCCATGGCTCACGGGCCCAGCCACTCCGCGGCATGTGGGATCTTCCCGGACCGGGACACGAACCCGTGTCCCCTACATCGGCAGGCGAACTCTCAACCACTGCACCACCAGGGAAGCCCTGAGGTGAGCTATTTTTGACTTCTTTGTTCCAGTTTTAAAATCAGAGAGGTGATTATGGAGAGTTCTTCAACAGATAAAAAAAAAAAAAAGCAAAACTGGTTTTAAATATTTTTAAAAAGTCTTTAAATAGAAGTTGCTTTTTTTTTTTAACATTTCGGGAATACCTCACAATTAGTTCCCAAATTCTACGGATGACCAGGGTACCCTGGATCTCCCGTTCACAGGGCCTTCTTACTTGTTGCAAGCCTTCCAAATTCTTTCCGATGCAGACACAGCGTTCACGAAACGTGGCCTCATCCAAACTGCAGCTCCAAAGGCAAAGATTTTATGTTTTTACCGAAAAAGCCAGGACAAGCCCAGGGCCGCGGGCCAGAGTTGATCTCCACGATGAAGGCCTCTGTCCTGGTCACGCGATATATCATCATGATTTAAAACATCAGAACGGTGCCAAACGATTAGCAGATGAAGCTCACAGATTCCAGTTGCATGACTATGAGATTAAATTAGCCATTTATGGATTTCAGAAAGAGAGGAGACTAAAATGTTTTATCGTATAGTTTAAAAAAGTCATTGAGTGATTCCCTCGTGTTAAATATTTCCTAATGTCAGAAACAGGGTGGATGACACAGAAATCATAAATCCAATTGAAAAGTGTTGAAAATCACTTTAGTCTGCCATCTTAGTAGAAATTCAATAAAGTTGAAGGGAGGACTTCTATACATACCTTGGCCTGGACCAGTACCCGCAGGCATTTATACTGCTCATCTAAGGAAGGATGTGGGACCCAATATTAATTGCATTTTATTCTTTAATAATTGATTACTTGTTAAACGCTTGCTTTATGTGAGACCTGATTTATCACAGATGCCAGGTATATGTACATCACATGTATATATGCCCCTTTGTGCATCGTGCCCTGGACATCGGCACCTGTCCCGGCATTCACTATATTCACCGGAGCATTGGAACTTTAAAAACCACCACCAAAAACTGGGGCTCTGCAGTTTTTTTTTTCTTTTTCCTATCATGTTAGACAGTGCTTGGTCTGTGTTCCTGACATGTGACTCAGCAATTACTTCCTAACTAGCAAGCCAGACGTGTGTGCTTATAAAAATCATGGCCTGATTTTTCAAACCAGTCGCCCGAGGGGAAGGCCCAAAGACCCTCCCCGGCCGTGCGTTCATCACTGCACCTGGAATGATGAGGGTTTGTGTCTGTTCATCGAAGGAAAACGGTAAAAATTTGCTCCGGTTATCTGCCAGCTTTTAAAATAGGAGCCTTCGATATAAAACCAAGCTAGATTTTCCACCTATAGCTCTCCCAGGCGAGTTGTAAGGGTCAGTCTATAAGGAGAGGTGTGCTGATGGAAAAAAAGCATCGCCCCTGTGATTATTCTCAGAAGCCGGGAGCCCTTCCCCTGCACAGGGAGCCTGTCCCCATGTCCAGGAGCCTCACCAGCTGCTTCTCTCGAAAACTTGCTTTGTTTCCCTGGGAGTTGTGTGCAAAGGGAGTCAGACAGACAGGAAGGGCCCACCCTCCTCCTGAAGACACAAACGGCCCCCTGACGCTTCCCGGCTTGGGACTTGGGCTCCACTGCCTCTCTGGTTTGCCACCATCTCCTCCTTCGCTGGTCCCACGTAGCTGTCCAGATGAAGTCTTCTTTTAAAATCAGCCTAGGGGATATTTTAGAGAAGCGGAAGAACCCCACACAGCTCCAGCCCCTCCCCAAGGCCTCCCTGGTTGCCTGGGGTGTCTGCCTCTGCTTCCATCCCAGCCACACAGGTAGCTGAGCCTGGGGCAAAGCTGGAGAGAGACAGAAACACTGGGCGTCCTTTACAAATAGAAGCGAACACCTCTCCTCCAGCAGGTCCTACATAATCGCAAAACAAAACTAGGGAAAATGTATTTTTGATGTAAATTCCAAGCAGCCGTGACCCTGTATTTTCTCGAGGAAATCACACCATTTCTTAAGGACGTCTAGCACTGGGATCACCTGCAGCGTCACAATTTCCTTTCTTGTTTACTGAAAAGCCCCTTTTTTGGCTTTGGTGTCACACCTAAGCATCTTCCCCGGGGCCGGCGTGTGTGCCGGGAACCGTGGCCTATTCCCTGCTCCGGGGGCGAGCTCAGCTGTGCGCTCCAAGGGTCATACCTGAGCCGTGTGCTGTGAAGAAAGCCATTTGCCGGTGCCAGGGATTCACACTCCAGGGCCACTTGGACTGGCAGAGCCCGAGAACTTTGTGCAACCGCAGCGGAGTGGGTGAAAATGAATCAGATATGAAAATGTCTGAAGCAATAAATTAACACACAGCAGGGGGGGTGATAGCTTAATCCTTTCTCGTCCAAACTCTACCTGACACCCATTATTGTTCCAGGAGGTGGGACCCAGCGACAGGTCGGGAGCGAAAATGAACATTCCCCAAAGATTTGAAGCTTTGCAATAGGTAGGTAATGTGATTCTGCAAAGAAACCCGTACGGCTCTGAGAGTCTTTGTATGTTGAATTCCAGGTAACCTGTCAGGGGACTTCTCTCTCTCTCTCCCCCATTTTATTTAATGCAAAAAGAATATCTTTGACATTTAGAAAAACTATTGAAAATGTGGATACTTGATAAAGCTTATCAATGTATTTCTTAATACAAAACAAATAATTCTGCAGGCCTCTGCTTTTCTTTCCAAAGGTACATTACAGCAGGCTTGACAATAGCGTTGATGAAACAAAAGATTAAAACCTCTAAACATGTGGCTCTGTTTTCTTTGCCAACTACCTGAGACGAGCAAATATTTCGTTATTGTACAAAGTACTTCATTTGCGTGTGTCCTTTGAAACATAACTGACCAAAGTCTGCATTGTGTTCCTTGAACAAACATTTGTGAGAGATATTTAGAATGCGCCCCTCATGCAAAAAAAAAAAAAAAAAAAAAGAACCTGGAAACAAATTTACAAATTGCTTTGCTTGAGTCATACGTCTCTTCTTGATGTTTTGTTTGGAATATTTCATGTTCAAGGTCTTTGGAGGTAAGATTCAAAAGTGCACATTACTATTATTTTAAATCAATAAATTGCTTCTGGAGTGGCATTGTACAGGAAGCCAGTCATTCCACACTTTTAAAGGAAAAGCAAATTTGAAGAATAATGTTTGTTTCTCCCCTTAAGGTTGAAAACAATACATTTTTTATAGACACTCCATTTTTATTGTTTGTGAGGAATTTCCAGGCTAAACAATGAATCTGATATTTTGATTTCCTTTTTCAATATAACATTAGACCTTCAAATGAGTATTGTACAGTTTCAATTGTAATTTAAATGCGTATCCTTTAGTGAGAGGAGATGGTATTCTGTCTCAGACTTTAACTTTCTGTTTCTAAAAACTACATAAACATATTTATATTAAGTATGGGACTTCTGGGAATGTTGGTGGATTAAACAGAATCACAACAAGATGCTAATAATTTGTTACCTTTCATTTTAACCATCCCAGAAAATGAATTTCTATGGTCTTATTTTTTCATTTTTTTTTATTTGCTCAAATAGTTTTCTTATCAGTAATTTGAAAAACGCTCACCGCTTTTGCCCAAAATATTTTAAATGCTCGTTGTAGCAATTATAAATTTGCTAGTTAAAAGTCAGATAATTAAACACACAAAGATAGACCAGGTTTTTTTTGCATTTATCCTTTTGAGACTATAATTTTAGCACAGCTAAAGCAATGCAAATTGGATTCAGTTGTCTGTAGATTTCTTGCTGCCTATTAAGACCACTTGCTCTCAATTCGCCCCTGCTGGGGGGGAAACAGTAGCATTTTTTCAAGAATAGTATTGTATATTGAGGCATGATACCTAGAACAACTTCTGCCCCAGGAAGGTTTAGCAACAAGAAAAAAGTGCTGAGGGCAGGAAGAATAACGTATTTAAAATAACCATAGAGCTTATGAAGGAGTTGATTAGTCAGAGAGGCGATGAAATCTCCTGTCGCAAGCACAGAGCACACCACAACACGTATTTCAATGAGGAAAGGATGGAAATAGTGTCTATTCCAAGTGAGAGAGCTTTTTGAGAGGTTTTACCACTTAAAACTTTATCACATTTCGTGGGCTTCTTTCCTCAAAGACGGTTTGGAAGATCACGTGTTGACTCACCACGGATTTTTTAAATGTTCGGAATTCACAGAGTTGGACACAGCATTGCTTCTGGGGCTCCTGGATCGTCACAAAGGAAAAAAAAGCAGGGGTCATTTGTGTCCCATGTGTCTTCTCCTGGCCCTGCAGAAGCAGGCGCCAGCTCCTCCTGGCCCTGGGGCCACCTGCTGCGGGTGCCAGGGACTGTGCTGGAGAAACTCTACTCAGTGTAGAGTAGGCCATTTGTGTATGTGTGTGCCTGGTGTGTGTATGCATGCATGGCATGTGTGTCTGTGTGCATGGTGTGTGTGTGTGGTGTGTGTGTGTACCAGGTATGTGTGTGTGTGCCTCGTGTGTGTGTATGTGCATGATGTGTGTGCCTGGTGTGTCTGTGTGCATGGTGTGTGTGTGCATGGTGTGGGTGTGCATGGTGTGTGTGCCTAGTGTGTGCATGGTATGTGTGTGCATGGTGTGTATGTGTGTGCCTGGTGTGTGTGTATGTACATGATGTATATGCCTGGTGTGTGTGCCCGGTGTGTGTGTGTACACATGCATGTGTATGTGCGTGTCCTTGCCCCTCACGTATTTTCCTGCTGTTCCCCAGTCTCTGTCCTTGCTTCCCGGAGGCAGTTTTGGTCCCAGACAAGGCATCATTTATCCCCGTTGCCGTGTTCCTCCATCCTCCCTCCTACTGGAGAATCTGTTGTATGCTGCCTCTTCTAAGGATGCTGGATATAAAATAGAAGTCGGGTTCCCTTCTGGCTAGGTAAAAGCTTTACTTACACACACACACACACACACACACACACACACACACACGCACCCCATATCTTAGCTGACCTGCTGTCAAAAGCTGACCAAACCACCTCAACTTGTGCAAGTCAGTAGGGGACCTGCCCTGACCTAGCCGAGCCAGGCTTGTGCAGTGGATGGGGCTGTTTGCATGGACGCGTGTGGCCTCTGATTTCCCCTCTCTCCAGACTTTTCTTAGCATTGTCCAACCAGCTCACGGCTTCTGTTAGACCCAGCACATCCCCCGCAGATGGCCTCTCCTCCCACCCGAGTCCTAGGCAAGAAGGGGCTTCGCCGCCCCGCCTCCACGGGAGCGCCGCTGCTCACTGAGGCTCTAAGACGACCTGAATGTGACATCCTGGCACCTCATTTCCAGCGACTGAAATGAGCTCCATGCCCACGCGGGAAATGTGTGGCTGTCGATCTTTCTGAATACATTTCACGACATTGATTTTAAATCCTCCACCATTGTTTCCCTTTGGATTGTATGATTATCACACTCATTTAGAGGCCCCAGAACTCACACTGTAAAAATCAACGGACTGTTTCTGACTTGCTGATTTTCCATGAAAAACAGGGAAAACTCCAATACGTGGGGGAGAAATCGTTTGGATGTGATGTGAACTAAAACGTGCCACTTCGGTGGACTGTGAAAAGTTCCCCACCTACGCGTGTTTAGAGTCCAATTCTCCCCTTCACTTAGGCTCCAAATCCCCACTGATGATATTACATCCCAAACAAATCCAATCCCACGATTTTTTAAGGAAGGTGTGTCGGTGTGTTCTTAACAAACAGAATCAAAATACGTTTTGCAACATCCTGTCCGAAAGGGCTGACACCTGGAGGAAACGCTGAACCGACTGAGAAACAAAGAGGCTCCTTTTACTTTTCATGAGTAATTTATTTAAACCTCTTTCTCTTTGAAAATCTCCTTGATAAAATTTGGGTCTCATCAGCAGCAACGAATGTCATGCATTAGCCTGGCCTGGGAGCAGCCCACACAGAAAATAACAGGCTGCCAGTTAAAAAGGCCCCGTGTTCCCACTTCTGTGTCCCTGCTTTATGCGTGTATAACTCACTTTAAAGACAATAGATTCTCCGAACGGAGTGCATGAGGTCTGGAGGAGCTGACCTGTATTAACACACAAAACACTCAACCCGCTTCCTGGTTCATTTCCCTTCCAGAATATTCTGGGGGGTGCGGACTTGTGGAGATGTATGGCTGAATTTGTGTTTCTGATCTCAAATCCCCTTCTTTCCAAGCCTTTCGGTCAGAAAAATACTAAAGGGAAGTGTGAAGAAACAACCAGAAAAAACATAAAGAGAGGAACCTCAAAAATCTCTTCCAAAGGAGGGCTGTGAATTGTGTCTCCAGTCTGTCTCTGCCAAGCTCTGGTTTTATTTCCCTTAAAATGTTAACCACTGTCTCTGTGCTCAACGCTCCGCACCCGGAACAGCAGCCCGGAGATGCCGATGTGCCGGGCGTGTAAGCTGGTAAACTCCTGGTTCACAGGCTGCAGGGAGTAGGGGGATTCTCCACAGGCAGCAACTGTATTTCAGCGTTCCTTATACAGTGCTTGTACTCCAAATTTCCTTTACACTTTGTTTACTATATATTCCAATAGTGTAATATTAAACAAAAACAGTGTGTCCTGCGCCAGGATGATTGATTACCGTAGCGTCACAAGGTCACCTCCTAGGGACAGGCTGGGTGCAGGGGGGGCTGGCTGACTCATACAGTTAACACTATATCCGCATTGTATGAATGTCACCAGCAATCCAGTGATTTATTGCTTGGAAGGCTCTGTTCAATTTTTTCTGCCTGACCAAATTGCACACTTTCTAGAAAAAGAAGCAAAAATATTTCAGCACATGGATTACCTCAACCCCTCATTTTCCCCGCCAGGATCCACGCACGTTTGCAAGGCTGATGATCAAAACCTCCTCTTCTCCTTCCGCTTCCCCCCTTCTGCTAGATATGGGGGAAAAAATGATTATTACACTAATGAAAAGGTGCAGCAGGAGATTAAGGGCTTTTTAATCAGATTTTGGTAACATCTGTGGGCCACGAGTAAGGGCAGCTGTATGCTCCGTTTCTTAATTTTAGCCAGATTTACTTTGGATATAAAATTGTTAGCCTCGGGGAGAATCGAATGGGGGCAGGTGTGGGAGGGGAGATAGCCACAGAGAAACTACAGAACCAAAACTCTTTCAGAACGCATTGAGATAAACCTCTTTTGCTCTAGAGCGTTTTTTCTTTCCTAGGAAAGATATACAGTGAAACTAAAGAAGCATTTTTATAAGAAAGCTTCAGCCAAATTGAACAGAAATATCTCCTGGACACAGGGTCGTGCCACGGAGGCTGGGATCTGTGCAGGTCTCACAATTTACTCAGTTTTTAAGGGTTCTTTTTCCCCCTGAGCCACCACTTAACGTAGCTTGCACACGCCTTCAGGATTGGGCTCGTGCTCTATGTAAATATAGATGAAACAGAGAGAATACATAGTCCAGTAAATTTGCCAATATATTTGTAAATTAATTTTCTTTTTACTTTTGAGTGTGTGTTTGTCCTTTCTATGGAAGCTACATAAGCCTCAAACACTGAGCAGAGTGATGTATGTAAAGGTCTCTCGGGCGCCTGTGACAGTGCATCTATTATTTATTTGGGAGTTTTAACTACTCGATATTCGGAATATTCTGCACTGGGAAAAGAGTTCAGACAAGATGTAAACATCTGGGGGGACTTTCCGCAAATGTAATATACGACTAGTATGTCTCTGTAAGGATGCTTCATTTATCTGTTGGCTGTTAGCTTTGTTTAATTTTAGGCAGGAAGGAAAGTGTGGAGGGAGGGAAAGATAGAAAAATACGGAAGAGTAAATTTTTTCAGGACTCAAGGAAAATTCTCACTAGAAACAGCCAAGTCCTGAACGGAGCCTCTGCCTTGAATATAAACACAGAATAAATACGGCATTCTAGAGTATTAGAGTCAGTCACTGTTCCTCATTGGCCAACATTTTTTTAAAATCATGAAGTGACCAATCAAAAACAATTTGATAAACAATAATGGAAAAGAATATTAAAAAAGAATGTATATATATATATGTGTATATATATATATGTATGTATAACTGGATCACTTTGCTCTACGGTAGTAATTCAACTACACTTCAGTTTAAAAAAAGAACAATTTCACAAAACATTCCCCAGTCGGCGAACATTTCAATGGTATTATTAAGATTTTGTCGTCTTTCAAGGGTATTTCCTCTCTCTGGGCAGGAACTGTTACTCATGATGACAAGGACACCACTGGGTAAGAAAAAAAAACAGTCACCTGGACCCACAAAGTAGCCAAAAAACTTTGACAGAAAATGGGCTAAAAGTCTCATGGGGACTGACCTTGAATCAGTGTATCTGTGCAGAAGGTAGGCCTCATTGTCTTGACGATGGTCAGAAAAATTTCACTAGATCTGCATCTTGTCCAAAGGGTCATGCTCTTTTTGTCCATGAAGACTCCTTAAGGGACAGAACCCACCTCTGGTACAAACGTAGATGGACCAAAGGCACTTTCTTGAGAACAGGCACAGGTTTCCCCAAACCTGTTGGGTGTGTATTCACATGACAGCACCCACCCCTCATTTCCCTTTGTGGGAAATATCTGTTGTTTTTCCCTAGAGAGGACTGAACCTACCCAAAAGACACGGAGAGAAAAAAGACAGGATGGAAGATAAACAGGTTTCAAATGGAGAAGACCTCCAGTGGTGGGGAAAAAAAAAAATCTTTTAATGTTTAAACATGAAAATGCTTAAACATGAAAGTGACAAGTCTGCGTGATGTTCCCAAGACCATTTGTCCATCTCAGTTGTGGAAAACTCCTAGTTACCATAGCACAGGATTGTTACAGAATGTAGCATTTTGGTGCCGCTGTCTATTCAAGGTATTTCCTGTGAAATCATCATTCATAGTGGGTTTTAACTCAATAGGAGGAAACGGCTGCCGCACTTCTCCCTACAACGTTCTCGTTTAAATATTAATAACTGTTCTCGTGGGCTGGTTCAGGTTGTGTCCACAACCCATTGCTTTGCGGGACTTTGCCTTGACACTTGACCCTGATATTTCAGACTCAAACCAGACACAGAGGTTTCCCTTCATTCATTCTTACCATAAAACAACAACAACAACAAAAACCCACTTGTATTTCTGAGGTATTTCCACTCCTCCCGTATTCTGGAGACTTTCATCTCGAAGAACTTGAATCGTCTGCTGTATGTTAATATTCGATGCTTTTTTTTTTCCTGATTGGTGGGGCTCAACAGAAAAATGTCTTTCAAAAAGGATTCATGGATTCATCACCAAACATCTCAAAGAAAAAGAAGGGAAATCTAAAAGGAGTGTCTCTACAGCCGGGAAGGAAGGCACCAGATCTGAGCTGCTTTTCCTCTCTGTCTTGTTCAGTTGGTAGATATCACTTTTGTTCTTTTGCCTTTTGGTAAAAGAGAAAGTTCCAGACCTCACCCAGTGTAGCTCCCGTCCGCTTTCCACTGATCTACCTCTAGTGGTGGTTAAATGATGTGGCTCCTTCTGTGTCTACCAGGGTGGAAATCCATGTCTTTCTAATTTTTTCTGACTTCCCTGTTCCTACTTACAGCCCAAGCAGTGGCACTTTAGTGGCGGTCAGGGGACAGCAAGTGGTAAAGAGACACAGAGAAGCTGACAGGCACTGTACAGTTTGATACACTGAGCGTTCCACCACGTGCTGGAGAAACAGCCTATTTAGGGCAACTCGCCCACGCAGACTGAACGCTACAGCTTCTCTGAGCTTTTATCTACAGATCTCAATGTGTACATCTATTTTTTTCCTTTTTAAAAGCCCCAGGCCACATGTATGAACAATTCAGATTGTGTTAAGGAAAAAATTCTTCTTGCTGCGTGCACACACACACACACACACACACCAATATATACACAAATACAAAGCAAGAAAGAAAACAACATCCGAAGAATGCTACAAGGACACAAAAGGTCTAGGTTTCTCCTCACCAGGAAATACGCCTCTGTCTGGTCCCCACAGATGGGGACTCAAAGACCTTTTCCAGGCCCACAAAGAAGGACAGGCAGTGTTTCTGAGGCTGCATGGTACTTTCTTGTGCTCCCAGGAGCTCTCTCTACTTGTGAATGGCTAGGTGGCATTGTTGGCTGTCTCTTTCATTCCCCCTCTGCTTTGAACACAGATGGTGATGTGCTTTTTTCAATGTCTCCCAGAAGTAGTAGTCCCTGCCCCAATGTATACGGTGGCGCTGGTTCATAGGTGGTTACTGATTGGTCGTTGCTGGGACACCATTCCTAGAAGTCCCAGGCAGTGTGTCTAAGAATAATGTCAGTACATTGCAGACCCTACGGGTGCCCGTGGGCAAGATGGGTATTTTGGGATCTCGGATGGCATGGGTAATTCTGGGATTTCTTGCAAGAGACAGGTGACTGCTATGAAGTGCTGTTTTCCACCCTTTATTAAGGCATGCCAGAGAAGCGCTACTAATTAAACAAATGTGAGATTAACAAGGCAACAGTACTAAACTGTGAGCTATTTGAAAATAATAAAAAAAAGCACCCAACAGAAATGAATTATAATGCAGAAACATAAAACCATGTTTAAACGATTTTGGAATATGTTCCAAAAGTCAGGTGATCAGTCATCACATAATTCCTCATTTCCATTGAATTCTTTGATTCCTCATTGGGAAAGGAAAAAAAGAATCACAGCTTAAACAATTTAAATGAAAATATATCCAAGGATGTGATGTGACAACATTTCTGTAGTTCTAGCCCAGCCACATCTTGAAGGAATGTATCAATGTTTTCCAAAATTATCTGGGCACTCTATAAAACGTTAGCGCTTTTTAATTACAAGGTTTATGTCACTCGGTGAAATTTTAATGTAATGAAACATTCAGCTGGACCTTGTGCTGGATGTAAAATAAAATTATTCATTGAAAATCAGACCACAGGCCACCTACTGTTTTTTTTAACAAATGGTTGAACTATCACGGGGTTACAGAACTTAACATGTAAATTGCAGTAGAACTTATAATTTCTGATTCAAATCCCTAAAGACTGCCATTTAAGTCAAATATATGAGTGAAATTTTGCTTCTGTGCCATAATAATGCAGTGAAATCGTCAAAAATCTGAACATATCTAGAGTAATTATTAACCCAATAATAATGTATTTTTAGTTATTTAATCAAAGGTATAAAAATTATTAATGTCAAGTTCTTCTTATAAAAATGAAGTTTTAAACACCAGCATTTAATTTCAGGGGTTACAATGCTCAGTCTAACCCATTAGGGAAGTTTCTCCCAGAGCCAGGGAATATAAACGAGAGAAAGATTGCGAATCGGATGGCAGGTCATTACTCGGAAATAGCAGAAAAGGACTATTTTTCTCCAAAATGGTCTTGAACTAATTTTTAACATTAACTGAAATTGATCAGTCTTCCATAAGCTCAACGTGATCTATGGGCTAAGACAAGAAGCATGAAGCAAACCCCGTGGAAACTCCTTGCTTCCCAGGTAAACACTGTAGGAGGTGGTGGCATGAACGCGTCTGCCCCACGCTGGCCACATCTTATTGTTTTCTGTTTTGTGCAGGAGGCAAGTCTGAAAGGTGACTTTCTGTCACTGTTAACGGGAACGGATTTTTTTTCTCTTTTGCTCTCATCTCCTGAATGTTGACTACCTACTGGTAATACAGAAATTTCAATCTTCACGTCAACTCTGCTAAGGAGGTCCGGGCGCCCACAAGCTCCCGCACTCATGTACTCCTTAGGCCCCTCTTTGTCCTCGTGTGTTTCCCTGGGACAAAGGTCTTGCATTTCCATTGATGATACGGAAATCTCCCGTGATTCCTGACTCTGCTGTCTATACTCCAAGACATTGGGAAGTGACGTTTTATTTTTGCGGCGATGGAGTGTAAATGTATTCCACTTCACCCTGTCTCCCACTTCTTGGTGGTTAATAGGACCAGCCGGAGTGTGGCTCTGGCTTTATGGGAAAATGAAATCTGTCCTACAGCTGTCAGAGGAGCAGAGGCCACTGGATAGAAAAGATGATCTCCAAAGTTTCCATCAACCAAATAACTCAGGTTCCCCCTGTATCCAGCTTATCCACAGACTCCCTGAAAGTGACAGGATTGAGTTAGCCTTTTATTGTCTGTTTTCTGAAAAACATGCCACTGAGTAGAGAAACGGCTGAATAAGAGAAAAGAGTACTAGTAAAGGACACGAATAAGCTATCAACGGAAAACCAGCACCTAAAGTTCCAAAGGCCATCTCACACCCCAGAAGCCAAAGGGCGAAAGAGAAGACCTCTGTAAAAATAGCAAGTCATCCAGAGGAATGGATAAAGAAGATGTGGTACATGTACACAATGGAATATTACTCAGCCATTAAAAAGAACGAAACAATGCCATTTGCAGCAACATGGATGGACCTAGAGATTGCCACATTAAGTGAAGTAAGTCAGACAGAGAAAGACAAATATCATATGATATCACTCATATGTGGAACCTAATTTTTAAAAATGAGATAAGTGAACTTATTTACAAAACAAAAAGAGACTCACGGATTTTGAAAACAAACGTATGGTTACCAAAGCGGAAATGTGGGGGAAGAGGGATGAATTAGGAGTTTGAGGTTAACATATACACACTACTATATATAAAATAGATAACCAACAAGGACCTACTGTATAGCCCAGGGAACTCTACTCAGTATTCCGTAATAACCGATATGGGACAAGAATCTAAAAAAGAATGAATATAAGTGTATGTATAACTGAATCACTATGTTGTAACACCTGAAACTAACACAACATTGTAAATCAACTAGACTTCAATAAAAAAAATAGCAAATTATCAATGCATTCTGCAAACATCCTTCCTGAAAGACACAGAGGCTCCCGGGAGCCCGAGCTGCTCTCTCCACCTCCCCGGTGAACACAGTACCCTGCCCCGGGTCGGCTCCTTGCAAACCCTGGTGTGCTGTCACCGGGGTATCATCCACGTCTGCTTGTCACTGTTCTCATATTTCACCTGAGAGCCTGGAGTGATGAGCAGTCCATGGTCTCCCTCTGCCTCCCAGGGCCAGTGCAATTCCTCAGTGGTCCTGGGATCTTCCCCATCACTCTGCTTACATCATTACCTAAGCTGATCGGTCAGCATCTGCCTTTTCGATCCAGTGCCAACCACACTACGGAAAACTGTCAGTCCTGCACTCCCTCCATTTACACCAAGTCTCATTAACGCCTCTCTTTCCTCTGGCGATCTGCCACTACGATTTAAGGAGACTGTTGTTACTAAACACACGTGAGGAAAAAAACACGAAAACTGTTGTAGATACAGTGTGGGTCCTTCTGAGTAAGCTCGCAAATTCAGAGTGAGTTGGCGTTACAATAATTCATAGCGGCTTTACAGCAACTTTGAGCTGAGGCATTTCAATTTAGACCAGAGTCGTGCCTGGAAGCTGGGCACAGAGTTCTGGGTGAATTGCTGCAGTCAATGAATTTTTAAAATGTGTTCCTACAATGACCAGTATTTATGAATTTTCTAATCGACCAGAGGGACCTAGGTCTAGAACAGGAAAACTGCTTTCAAATAAAATAAATAGCAACTGAGAACACATCAGGTCTGTTGTGCTCAGACGATGTGTTTTCCTGTGAAAAGGCCTGATACACAGTGACAGGGACACAGCATCCTTCCCGCCCAGCCCTGCTTTCCTCTGTCAAGGAAACCCTGGGCTTCCAGAGGACATTCTCTTTTACCAGGTGCCCAGATGCCTCTTGGAAAACCCCAGAGGGGGCACCACACGGAGAAAGTTGGCCTCTGGCTCTGGTATTCTGCCTGCAACGTGGCCTCCGCCTTCCTTCCCAGGTGCACTTAGTGGCAACCAAGGGGCTCACGTTTCTGAGCATCACAGGAAGTCATCCTCCGATCAAGTCCTAAAGCCGCAATATTCTCACCATGGTCTGACACCTCCGAAGACACAAACTTTCTTACCTATTGGGTTTTTCATTTTCTACTTCTCCAGGGACCAAGACTGAGTTTGTCTTGGCCTTTCTTCTCTGGGAGGGAAGGAGGACCCGGTCCAGCAGAGTGAAGACCATGAAGTAGCCGTGGCCTTGGGCTCAGCTTCCCAGCAAGATCGGCTGGGGCACGTTCAGCTTCAATATGGCAGACTGGGCACGAGTCCGACCCCAGTGAGACTCAATGTACTGGAAGCCTGGACCAGCTGGGCCAGACTCCCATTAGATGGATCTGCATGGCTTGGCTAAAGCTCCTCTGTGCCCAGCCGGGGAGACCAGTTGCTGCCAAATGAAGGATGGTCACGTCCCCTGGGCTTCCACGCTCCCCTGCACCTGTGCATCTGTTGTCTGGACCAGTCACACTCTCCTACAAGTCCAGCTTGGTGTTTCTTTCTCACTAGCCTGTGAGCCACCTACCAGCCATACTATAGCTTCAGACCCAGCACAGAAGTCCGCATGCAAACAGCTGAGTGATTGCTGCTTTGGAGGGACCCAGCACTGGTTTCAGGATATATTCACATAGATAATGCCTGGACACTGCTGTTGGTGGTGAATTCAGCATCTGTTATGGGCCAGAAGAGGCAGGGGGACACAGGAAGAAAACTGGAGTGGGCCTGAGGAGCTGGCTGGAAAGAGCTTGCTGACACCTCTGCGGACCCTGTGGAAGGAGTCTGAGCATCCCCAAGCCTGAGTGTCAGGAGCCGCCTTTCAAGTGGGGTCCACTTGAAGGCCATTTTAATACACTACCTAGTGGTCCATTGCTTCCTAAATAATCAGAGAAAATCGCATGTCTACCTATGGTAATTTTAAAATGCTCAAAGGCTCCTTAGAGTGAAAAACTCTGTGAAGGAAAGTTTACGTCTTTGTGGCAAGTTTTCAGAAATGTCCTGAGTGAGGTCTGATATTTTAAGGGCGCCCACAGTGATCGCTCAACATGGAGATGGCTGTAGATGCCAGAATCACCCGGAATACAGAACAGTGGGGAGAGGCCCCAGGGATGGAGGGAGGAACCGAGTACACGTTGGCAAGTCCACCTTGACCTCTGCCACCACTCAAGGACGCCCCCCCACCCCCTGGGCTGTGGCCACCTTAGGGAATGCCTGGTACACAAGTCGATACGGTGTCCTTAGTGCTGAGAAAACAGAAGAGCTCAGGGCAACACTGCTTGCTCATCAGCCTCTGGTCCAGCCTCAACACGTGCACGACAAAGAGCCCTGTGGCATTTGGGATGGATGTCTTTTGCCCTTGGTGTCTCTGTACCTACAGGGCGAATACTTTAGTTTGGATGTGCCACTACTTACCCCAAGCAGATTAGAACACACTGGGGGAAGCACTTTGTAAAACATGACTCTTATGCACTGAATGTTTGTGTCGCTCCCACAATTCCTATGTTGAAGCTCCAACCCCCAATGCGATGGTATTAGGAGGTGGGGCCTTTGGGAAGTGACTGGGGCTGGATGAGGCTCTGAAGGTGGGCTTCTCATGATGGGACCAGTGCCCTGAGAAGAAGAGACGGGAGGGAGCTCCCTCCTACTCTCTCTCCCCGCCATGAGAGGAGATGGCCATCTACAGGCCAGGAAGGGAGGCTCACCAGAGCCCGACACGCTGGCTCCCTGATCTCAGACGTCCAGCCTTCAGAACCACGAGGAATAAATGTCTGTTGTTTAAGCCACCCCGTCTGGGGTATTTTGTCCTGGAGCCCAAGCTGACTGATGCAGTGACTATTCACAGGAAGCTGTTTTTTTAACACGGGGAACCTGAAAAGGAAGAGCACCAAAGTTTGTGCTTGAAACTGGAAAAAGCAAAACTGACTTTACGAGAAAGAGAGAAGAGAGGAAGAACAGAAAATATGAAAGAAAAAAGTAACTGCAACAATTTCTACGGAGGCAGAGGTTGAGATGCCGAATGCCAATCTTCAACCCAAACTGATTTTTCGAGCCAACCTATACACTCCTAAAATATTTCTATGTACTTGAAACATTTTCATAAATGCCTGTGTGAATGGCATGGCTATAATAAGCATCTTTTCTGGGCTAGGTTACACCATCGCACTAAGTTAGAGTCCTAATTATCAGGTTTTCTTGGGAACAACTGGCTGAGTGCACTTGTACTGAAATATACTTAATTTGGTTTCATACGGCACCTTTTAGGACACACTGTGCCTTACTTCAAACTGCTTTAATGAGTAACGAATTCGATGCTAGCAGAGCAGTAGCTCCTCCAATGAACGGCAGAGATATTACAGGCTCAGCAATAGCTCAAATTGGAAAACCAGGGCTCTGTGGCACCTCAGCTCCCGTTCTCTGCAGGAAAGGTCATGCTGTCCTGCCTTCCCATGTGGCTGAGGGTAGAGGAAGCTGGAGGGACCAGCACATGGACTTCAACATGCCCCGTGGTGGGGCAGGTGCTGGGGAGCCGGACCCACCTGCTGGTAGTGGGACCACGTGCAGCCTGGCAGGCAGAAGGGGGCCTGGAGAGGACAGAGCTGCCATAGCTGTATCCAGTAAGCAAGGACCAGTGGACGTCCAGCCACTGGCTATTGTGTGTCCCCATCGGTGGGCTGAGTGCGTCATCCAGTCATTGGATGGCAGGTCATCTTAGGAAATAAGGCAGGCAGGAACTGAGAATGAGACACCTTACTTGAAGCCCAGGTAGATGGTCCCTAGGATTCCCAAAGAGCCTGAATTTACATATATTTAGGGTGACCATCTGTCCTGGCTTGCCCAGGACCATGCAATGTCCCAGACAAACAGAGACGAGTGGGTCACTCATATCCAGAGCAGTATTTCTCAAAGGGTGGTGCTCAGACCATCTGCTCATTACAAACCCAGATGCCTGTACCCTCACTCCAGACCCACTGATTGAGACTGGAGGGGCGGGGGACCCCATAATTTGCATTTAACCAGTGCTTTGGTTAATTCACATTTGCAAACAACCTCTGAGAACCATTTTCCTAGAGAAACTCCAAGAAGTTGCAAGTGTTTTATCTACAAGAAGTTGATATAGAATCTTCCCTGAGTAGAGGCAGGTCCCCAGGCTGGACAGAGCTAGATCACTGGATGGGGTCCAGTGGCCTGAGCAGTGAGAAGAGGAGAGCTGGAGGGGTGCCCATGATGCCGACAGAGGCCATGCATCACGTGGCAGCCTCCACGAGTCTAGACAGAGCAAAGTTGCCCTAAGTCAAAGCAGACGGGTAATTGTTCTCTATTTCCAGCATCCTGCAAACCCCTCAGAAAGTGAAAGTGGGCTCCATCGGGAAGGGTTGGAGTCCAGCGTAGACAAAACTACTTCCCAGAGGACTTGGGGCTCCTCTGGGGGTTGCCCCTTGGAAGGAACTGAACCAACTTCCATTGACATCCTACCTGGACCAGAAACTGTCACCACTATCACGTTAAAAACTCATCACCACCCAGTTAGGTAGATAATATAAGGTCCCTTATTAAAGTAAAACAACTGAATCTAGGAGAAGTGACTTGTCCTAGGTCTTCATGCAGATAATGAGGAAAGCCAGGCCCCTCAGACCCCAAAGCCAGCTTCTTCCCGTTTTACCCACCCACCACTCACATGTTGTTCCCTTGGAATCCTACTGTCCTTTTTGCACATACTCCCAGGGCAGATGCTGTTATAAGATGTATCTCAATGGTTCTACACCGTCCCGCAGTTCTACTGCGACGAAGGAGCCAAGTCCCTCCTGTTCGCATCCTGTCCTCACACCTCCTGGGTCTGCATCACAGCTCCACCTTCCCAGCTGTGTGACCTTGAGACAGTTCCATGAGCTTTGCTTTCCTGTCTGTTTATCCAGAAGAGTAATATGACTTCCTACTGGGTTGTCGTCAGGATAAAATAAGTTAAAAATAAAAAAAAAAAAATGCAAGGACTACCCCATAGCAAGTGCCCAATTAACGTAAACTATTAGTCCATCTCTACTTGGCAATAAAACGTACGTGTTACGCGACCACTGGGCTCACAGTGTCACAGTGTGGACACACGAGCTCCAAGAGAGGAGGCAGCTCCTCTGTTTCGTTTTCTGTCTGAGGTTTGTTTCCGGTTGCAATGATCGCAAAATCATACTCAGCGTCCTGGGACGCTTGCCACACAGAAGGGAGGGTCTAGCTGAGAGGACGGCAATGAACAGGGCTTGTTCCCCAGCCTCCACAACCACAACTCCTGAAGTCGGCGCAATGGTCACGTTCCACTGAGTAATAACAGCAGCCAGGTAGTGGAAGCCTGCCATGTGCTAAGCACCTCATGTCAATGGCCTATTTCATTGCTTACAACCATCTCACAACTTCATTCATTCATCCATCAAATGCTCACTCAGAGCCTAGTATAGGCAGGCCCTGTACTAGGTTCTGAGGATACAGTGATGAATAAGAAAGAGCCATCCCTGCCCTTAAGAGCTTACCGTCTACAGAAGAAGACAGATGGGATGCTATTCTGTAAGTATTAATATTAACTCTCTTTGATAAATGAGGAAACTGAGGCTTGGAGACATTAAATAGCATCCAAGTGATACGGCCAGCATGGGGTGGCACCTGAACTCAGATTCAGGTCTTCCTGATTCAAAGGCTGTGTACTCTCTCCATAGTACAGTGTTTCTAGCCTACCAGACTAACTGGAGGAAAAGTCAAATGACAGAAAGCCATATGTAAGAGTACAGAGAAACTACTGTTGAAATGGAAGAGAGTGGTTAAATCTGCTTCAATTGCTTGGAGAGCTTTTGGAGGCAGTAACTTTTATTTTTATTTTTTATTGAAGTGTAGTTGAGTTACAAAGTTGGGTTAATTTCTGCTATACAGCAAAGTGATTCAGATATATATATATATATGTGTGTATATATATATATATATATATATATATATATATATATAATTTTTTAGATTCTTTTCCACTATGGTTTATTACAGGATATTGAGTATAGTTCCCTGTGCTATACAGTGGGACCTTGTTGCTCATCTATTTTATATATAGTAGTTTGTATCTGCTAATCCCAAACTCCTAATTTATCCCTCCCCCCGCTTTCCCCTTTGGTAACCGTTAAGTTTTTTTCCATGTGGAGACAGTATCCCTTAATCTGGACTTTAAAATAATGCAGCTTCCACAAGCAGGTCAGAAGGGCATTCCAAGCAGGAGGAATAGTAAATACAAAATAACGAAGGTCAGAAAGGAGATACAGAGTCTTGGAGCCACCAGAGGTCCAGAGGGACTGGAGTGTCCCTGTGGGGAAGGGCAGCAATGACATGAGAGCCTGAGACAGCCAGAAAAACAAACCAGGGCCTGGACACCATCATAAAGAATTTGGATTTGATTGTGGAGATGATGGGGAAGCTCCAGGTTTGAGAAGGGAAGAGGCAAAAGCAGCAGGTGAGGCAAGGAGTACATGTCACCCTCCTCCCACTTTCCCTCCTTTTGGACGTGAATCCTTCCTGTGCCCCACGGAGGCCTGGAGCCCTAGGAGAACCCACCTGACTATTCCATGGCCTACTGCCAGCCTTCCCTGCCCTTGTTAAAAGGCACCCGTTTAGGAAGTATTTGTTTTTCTTGTAATCTTCCAGAAGCTCCTATCTCTGATGCTGTATGAAGCATCCCCACCTACCACATCCAGGGAAATACAGTGAATCCCAGTTCTTTGTCGATGAGCCTGGATGTGAGGAGCAGGAAGGCCAGCCTGAGGCACCAGACAGGCCACAGTTGAAAGTACGGAGGGCCACCCACCAGCCACGGGACCCGAATAAGGCATCTCACCTCTGAGAACACAAGTTTAGTGAGGCAGCCGTCAGAAAGAGGGTGCCTGACCCATGACCAGCTTCAGTCAATGAGTGTCATCTGTACCACCACCATTTCTACCAACTGTCCAGTGTCTGATCCCAAATGTGCTCCCTGGTCTTCCCTAGAGCAGTGACGTTGGAGGAACCCTGTGTGTTCTACGCCTTCTCAGAGATGGATGACCCACCTTTCACGTTAAATGCCAGGAAAACTTCCTCAGTAAAAGAAGTCATTAAACTCTGTGTAATCCAGAGCTTCCACAACTTGTTTGTCCATGAAACCTTCATTTCATGTGAAAGAAAGTCGTGCCGCTCCTCAAGCCAAAACCACTCAAAATACATGCAGAATCATGGGGGAGGGAAGGATTGGGAGTCTGGGGTTAGCAGATGCAAACTATTATATGGAGAATGGATAAACCACAAGGTCCTGCTGTATTAGCACAGGGAACTATATTCAGTATCCTGTGATAAACCATAATGGAAAAGAATGTGAAAAAGAATGTATATACATGTAATACTGAATCACTTTGTTGTACAACATAAATTAACACAACATTGTAAATCAACTATACTTCAATAAAATAACTTTTTAAAAAAATACATGCAGAATCAGATCCCCTCCCTCCTTCTCACTGCTGCCCCTGTGTCCAAGGCACCATCAGTCACCTGGTTCCTCCAATGGCCCAACTGCCTCCCTGCTTCTGCTCTTCCCTCTTCGTCTGCTGTGAATCAGCCTCCCACATAATAAACTGCCACCAAATGCAGTGCTTATCCAACATTTGTTATTATTCAAGATCCTGTGGGTCATTTGGGTGCTTCTTCCAGTGAGGGCCAGCTTGTTTGACCTCTGCGGTGAGCTGGGGACTCAGCTTGGGCTGAGTGGAAATTGTCAGGCCAGGAATCTCGAGACAGGGGCTGGGCTGGCATGGTTCTCCTCTGCCCCATGGGTCACGCAGCCTCTGATAGGCTAACCTTGGCTTCGTGCCGGGCAGTCTCAGGGTGCCAAAGGGCAAGCCAGGACAAGCCCCACACCCATGCACTCCCCACTACTGTCTCCTTGGCCAAATCAAGCCATGTGGCCAACCTTGAGGCCGCATAGGAGGGGATTACCCAGAGGCATGAACGCAGGCAGAGCAGTACAGAAGTCATGTTGCCAACAGTCTAGCACACTTTGCTTCCCATCACACTTAGAAGAGAGTTCCCTGGACTCTTTCTTTGGCCTGAAAAGCCCTGGGTGATCTCTAGAGCCCAGTTCTCCTGCCCTTCTGCCCCCTCATTTGGTGACCTCCACCACAGCGACATCCTTGATCATCCTCAAACTTGCTCTATTAGTCAGGCATCTCCGGAGAAACAGAACCCATAGGGTGTGTAGGTATATAGAAAGAGATGTTTATTTTAAGGAACTGGTTCACACAATGGCAGAGGTTGGCAAGTTCAAAATCTGTAGGGTAGGCTACAGGCTGGAGACCCAAGGAAGAGCTGAGGTTTCAACTCAAGTGCAAAGGCTGAATTCCTTCTTCCTAGAGGGACATGTCTTTTTCTCTCAAGACCTCAGCTGATAGGATGAGGCCACACACACACACACACACACACACACACACACACACGAGGGAGGCTGATCTGCTTACTCAGAATCCACTGATTTAAAAGTGATCTCATCTGAAACGCCCCTGATGGTGGCTACATACAAAGTTCAGATAAAACTTTCAGGTTACAACTGTATATAGTAGGCAATATACCAAGACGGACAGAATCTAAGATTCCCTAGTTCAGAACAAAAGAACTGAATACAGCAGCTGGTAAAGAATTCTCTCTCGGATTCTGTTTGTTATTAATACATGGAGAAGCAAGAGAGATGGGGCAGAATGAAGAAACACACAAACTCACCATATTTGCAGAAAGCCATCTGTTCGAGGGACAGAATTGGGGGATGGGGGTTAGAAGCAGTCTTACAGTTGTTGATCTCTTTGGTTGGGGAGAGGTAAGTGCCAAAACAATGTGTGGTGTTAAGAACTTCCCTAATAATCAAGAAGAGATCAGCTCTCCCAGAACACTGGCCTGGCCCTTGCCAACATCAAACTTCTTCAAGAAGCTGGCCCATGAACAATTCATCTCATTCCAAGATGAGTAATAATTTTTAAAAAAATGAATACACACAGAACACATTTAGAATACTACTGGAAAGGGGAGGAAATTAACAGGAAAACAAATGGTAAATAGAGAACCCTCACTAAAAGAGGCTTCCATGGAACAGATGAAAACTGTTACCAAACAAGCCCCATGAATTGTTACAAATTTAATGAAATAATTACTTCTTTAATACAAAATCTCAGAGCAGAGCTACAGGAGTTCAGAAAATAGAGAGAGAGGCAACAGTAGAAGAAGAAACAAGAAGAAAAGAAGTAGATGAAAAGCTAAAACCATCAGAGAAATGAAGGCCACCTTGGTGACAACACAATAGAAAGATCTGTTACTGACAGCACAGTAGAGACCGTGGAAGACAGGACGAGAAACTGAGGAAATAAAATGGAAATAAATAAGGTGTGTGAAAGAGAAATGAGGAAATAACATGTAGGTAAGATAGAAAAAAGTATCCAGCAAACACATAAATGGTATTCCTGAAGCAGAGAGCTGAAAAATTGGAACAGAAAAAAAAAAAAAAAAACTTTGAGATATAATTTAAGAAAACTTTCCAGAAATAAAAGGCAAGTTGAACCTATAGATTGAAAGAGTACTCTGTGGACCAAGAAAAATGATGAAACGATCAATACTGAGACACATGCTAGTAAAGGTATTGATCTTCCAAGAGAAGACTCCTTTGGGGATCCAGGAGAAGATGGGTCCTGCTCTCAGAACCATCCACTTACCAAATCCTCAGGGAAAGAAAGTGTTAACCCAAGAATGTTGTACCTGGCCAAACTGTAATTCAAGTATTAAAAGAAACAAACATTCAAGAACTCAAGAAATACAGTCTCTATAAGCCTTTCTGATAGAAGCACCTGGAGAGCAAAGGCAGCCCATCGGTAAGTAAATAGAAAGACAGCCGACCAAGGATGGGTCATGAGTACCACAGCCACTGATCTGGAGCTTAAGCTATGACAAGTGTGGGAATTATGATAAAAGAACAAAACACACACATGCATAACTTCAATAACATAAAAACAGTTTCAACAGTTGGGTAGTGAAGAGGAAGAGTGGGTTAAAACTAGTATAACCTAACTATTTTTCTCATGTCCTCCGTCAGGGGAACAAAGATGTCATTTTTAAAGCAGATAAGTAACAAATGTGAGAGTATATGTAAATGTATAAATGCATAAAGGTAAACACCATGGAAATGATATAATTTCTTAAAACTGGGTAGGAGAAGAGGAGGCAGAAGGACATGTATACTAAGCTCTTTTATAACATACATAAACTGAATATATGACAGCTTCTGAGTTCTTACAACTCTTTCCCCTTACCTTTCCCTGACCACCTTAGAGGGGGGAAAGGAAAAGATATAAGAAAACTCCACTAAATGTGGAGTACAATTCATCAAAGTCTTAATTCCTTGTAAGAAAAATTTATCATTTTTACAAAGCAACAAAATAATTTATCTTGAAAATGAAAGAGGAGAGAGAATCACCTTCAGGTCTGGGTACCAGCTTTTAATGTTATTTGGTACCTGAGCCAGTTTTCTGGTGGCACTCAGGCTGCATCCAGCAATTTGGGAAGCACACAGTTTCTAGTGGTGGATCAGTGGTGTCAGAATCAACAGCAAAGGGTGATAATAGATTCCAGTTTCGATGTGTTAGACTTTCACATGGAAAAAGCTAAGGAAATGCTCCAACATATGGTGTGCAATCCTCACTACACCCCCATGAGGCAGGTCTTGTATTTGAGTCTCATCTCTCAGAAGAGGACTTAGGAGGGTCATTAGGGCACATGGCTAGGAAATGGCAAAGCTGGGACTTCAACCTGGGTCTCACTGGCTCTCATACCCAAGAAGACCTCACTTTAAAATTTAGATTGAGTTTCTTATTTATGTAGGAAGAATATTTCCATACTACTGATCCCAAATTACCGAAGGAGGTCATTCTTCACCTAGTTAGACTCTCAGACTGGAATGTCTCTTATTCTCAGTCTTTGTCAATTTAAACGTTTCTCATTGATTAAGGTTGAACTCACACATCACCTTACCCCAGTCCTTTCCAACCCTGCTTCTTCTGTGCTCCACAACCCAGCACCCACTTACAAGTCCACTGTCGCTCAGCCAGCTGATACAGTTCATTATGGAGGTGCCTCGCACTGTGTCTTGTCCAAATAAGTGGAATCGACAATGCAGAAATCATGTTAAATGTTGCCATTAGCTTTGTCCATTGATTCCTTTATCTTTTTTTGACCATTCATCTCAAAGTAGTCTTTTGAGTTAACTGAAGCGAAAGTCGGGGCACTCACTACTCTTCCCTGTGTGAGGAGCACCAAGCTACCATCATGGGGAGTTTAACAAAAGGAAAGCGCAATTCTGTCCCTAAGCTTGTTTCTAGAGTTGATGGAGAGAGAGGTGGGACCATGAAACAAACAAAGAGGCAAAACAGTGCTTCAGAGGATGGCAGAACACATACGAATTCTATGCGGTCTCCATAGGTTTATGCTTGCACTGAGAAGGTTAAAAATCTAAAGTCAGTTTTCAGTTGTCCAGTTTGTGGAAGCCTCAGGTCTCTGATTTCTTCTCTCCTGATCATTCGGCAGTGGGTGGGCAAGAGGGTCCCAAAATCATGTTCCCCTTTGGGAGTTGATCGTCTACTCCCACACAGAAGTGAGACTCCCACCTGTTGACTCTTCAGCACTCTCTGTTTTGATTGTTTGCTCCAGAAAGGTTCTGAGAGGAGAGCTACAAGGAGGGTTAGGAAATGTCTTTTAATTTTTTTTTTTTTATCCATCTATAATCTTCAACATTATTTCTTTCATCTCCTTTGCCTATGCATTGGGACCTCAAAAGCTTATTACTTAGATCAGAGCAGACGTAGACGTAGACAGCAGCTATTCCATCTTGAATTTTATCCAACATGCTTGGAAAAAGGTAATTTCACTTTCCCTTTAAATAGCACATTTCACCCGTATACTGAAAGGTCTGTTTGCTTTCTTTCAATTAAAGAGCATGATCCCCTTCTAGAAAACCCATGGTCTTTTATGGATTTCTCAGTTTCTGGATAGAATGAAATACCCTTGTCAACTCGGGAATATTTATGGAGAAAGTCTCAGTCATCCAATCCCATTCTTTGTCACACTGTAAACTGGGATGGTAGCCTTTGGGGGAAAATCTGAGGAAGAGAAATTAATAAATTAAATACACGCAAGGAATGAGGAAATACACAGGCTTAGACAAGGTAGTATTTTTCTATTGCTCCTGTGGAGCACAGGAGGCCTCCAGGCCAAACACCTGCTTGAAGCATTTCACCCATTCACCTGGAGACACCCCAGTTGTGTTGGGGACCTTCTCCTCTGCCTCTGTCCACATTGCCTTTTATCTCCACAGGGTGGTTACCCCAAGCTTGGAATGATGGACCCCATTAGTGGAAAGACTGCTAATTCCAGACGAGTTCATTACCTATTCTCTGGTACCATTAATTAACCAGTGGGCCAAGGGCTTGCCATGTGCCGTGCAGCTGTCACATCAGATGTCTCTCCTGCCACATCCATTCCATGATGTCACCCGGCCCAAAAGCAGACAGGGAAACACCAAGCGATGCTGAGGCTAGTTCACTGTAGGCCGCGGCTCAAGACTGTTTGGAGAGAGACACCTCCTAGTTAGAAAGCAGTTTGTCTCCCAGGATGAGCGAGTGGCTGGGTCGCAGAGCAAGGGCTTGATGAAATTTTATAAAATCAAACACCCCAAAAGAATGGTCAAACAAAAGCCCTTCTCAACGGCATTTTTAGACTGGACTTTTTCTCTTAGTAGGATGCCCTGTTCATGTTGGAGAGGCCAGGATGGCCTGAAAGTGGATGAATTGAAAGCAAACGTGGCCATTTAGAGAAAATGACTTCTTACTTGGGGACAGCAGAAAACGTCTGAAAGCATGAGTAATGTGTCTTCTGGCAAACGGCATAAAACGAATGTTGCCAGACCTGCTTCCTTGTGTGGTATGTTGTACTTTAATGCATGTAGGCTCTGTGAACAAGCAGGTTAAAAGTTAAACAGTTGCCCAGGGTGACGAGAACGCAGCACACAGGTGGGAAATGGGCTTCCCGACTTCCAAACTATCACTATACATCTTTAGCAGGAAGTATCAGGCACCAGGGTGCAAAAATGTCTTTTCTGAAGGTGCTGGGTATTATGAAATTGGGCTGTTTCAGTGTCTGAAATAGCCATCTGACCTTTCATCCAAAGCCATAAATTTATCATTGTCTGAAATTGGTGGACTCTCCTTCCTATTAAGGCCAGCTTTCAGGATTTAGCATTTACAGAATACTTAGTCTCCAGTGCCTGGAAAGAGACTTGAAATTCACTGGGGTCTGCTGGTTAATGGTGGAATAAAAAGGAATTAGCAATTTTGAAACAGTACACGGTCACAGTTTCAATGAAATAACAAAGGCGAGAGAAACACAATGCCTGCTGAGATCCGTTAGTCTATATTTCATAAAATGATAAATACCTGCAAGTCATGTTTATGTATAATGAATTACAAGCCTTCCACATGTACCTTAGTAACATTTACAGGGGCTGTATTTTACTCCCAACTACCAATTATGTCATCATTCTGGCATTTACCTGGACATAATGATACACAACCAACCCATTCTTGTAACATAATTCATTGCTCAAAAGTGTAGAGGCACACAGCGTTCTACACACACATAACGACTGGGATATTGCTATTAAATTTTACAGATTAAAGTTTAGTAAACCTTAAAAATCTTATGTTGGTTTCTGGATATCTTATTAATCCTAAAGGAAAAGATGTTCAGCTCTTTAAATGTCAATAAATGTGTAACCCTGTAAAAAGCAGACGATGTATAATCCATTCTACAATGCCTCACCTACCATTTTAACGGAGGATAGAGAGCTGCTTTTTTAACTGTTAAAGGCAGGTCATTTAGACTTTCATTTCTGCCACAATATTATGTCATCTATTAAAATGTGAAAATATACACATAAAACACGCACACACACACCCCTTCACACTCCATACTCCCATACCTCAGCGTTTTCCTCTCCTTGACCCATTAAACTCCGCCCAGAAAGCGCAACTGTCCCCCTGGTTTGCATTGACTCATTTTAATTTAGGTTTGAGGGGGGAAAAAAAGAATTCGGATCTTTTTATAAGCTTGTGAGGTCACCAAATTTAAATTAAGCCTCTGCCTGTAAAGCACTTTAATAAAATACTGTACAGAGGGAAAATTAATATGAACGGTTAAAATGCATGGAATTCAGACTTTACCGTCAAACAGCTCAATTAAACAAATTGAATTTTTAAGCAACAAAGGGGAATTGAATCAAATTAGGAACAGAGTGCAATCTGAAATGTGGACCTTTATGAGGGAACCCGCCGTCCCCTCCAGCCCCGAGCTTTCTTTATTTGTTGCCTCGGCAGTTAGAGGAGGCCGGCAGGACTGTAGTACAAAAGGATAAAAATGTTCGCCGTTGAAACACAGTTTTTTGGCTCCCAGTAAATCATCTGTCACTTCATCACAGCCCAGTAGATAATGAGCAATAAAGTTTTCACACTCAGGGAATGAGGACTCAGACACAAGTAATACAGCTGAAGCTATAAGTCTGACGTTTCTGTAAATGGAAGGTGCTTTGTATGAGAAATGACCCTAAGATCTCCTCCAAGCACACAGCATCAGCACAATAAACAATTTACTGCATGAAAAATTAAATCACGTTTATTAGTAACTTTAATGACAAAAGTATGTTGAGGTCGATATATTAAATAAAGCCTGATGTTTATATAGGAATATTTAAAATCAGCTGAAGCTGGCTGGCCCAGGGTGGTCTGTACAATGAGTCACTATAATTTTTACTGGCATTATTTAAAATGTTTATGTGCATACAGTATTCCCCATATGGCATTTAAATAGCACTAACATATCTGGGGTTCAAAAATAATTTTTATTCCAATGAGTTTCTGTATACTCTGCCCTCCCCCACAAAAAAGCAATTGAAAAGAAAAATGTTTGAACTACTGATTACAAAATCATAGGCTAGTATATTCCACAAATGCAACCCTGGCATTTGCAGATGTTCTACAAAGGTTTCACCACAATTACACCAAATTGTATCTGACTTTTATTCACCCATCTCTGCAACATGCATGTGGGTGGGCTACGTCAGAACCGAAACCAACCGGACAGAGAATAAACCAGAGAATACAGGGGAGAAAAGGGGGGTGGGGCAGAGGATAAAGCAGACTCAGTGTCACACCGGTTACCCTGAATAAAATGTTTCATAAAAAGTACACACTGAAACTGGCACAGTTGAATCTGGGGCGGTAAGATGACCACCCCCCAAAATATATCTTTCCTGCACTGGTCGCCAGATGGTCAGTGAGTGCACCTTGGTTCCTGCCTCTGCTGGGACGAGGGCCAGCTTTGGACACAGGAAGGAGGGCAGAGCCAGCCTGCCTCCTGTTTCGGGGGTTCTGCCCTCGCTCTAATTGCTGAAATGTGTGTATGAGGACAGAGAGCCTTAAGGTTCTCTGGTGGGTTCCCAGAGCCACGTTTCCAGAGGCCAGGTGATACAGCTCAGTAGGGATGCCAGCTAAGGCTCCCAGCACGGCCCCAGGATTTCCTGCCTGCACCCCAACTCAGAGCCCCCAAGACTCACCTTCTCCTCGGAGAGCATCCTTGCCTCCCAAACAGCCCAGGGAGGGCCAGGTTGGGCACCTCGAATGCCAACTTCTGCTTTTCAGAGACCAGCTCCTGGGACAGGTCGCAATCTTTGTGAGAGAAGAAAGACTAAATTATAAATTGTAAATCAAAATCTGAGTTGAGGGTCTTGCTTAGTTCCCTGGCTGGCTGTGAATGGCAGTTCGGATGGACCTAGAACAGCAAACGAACAAACAAACAAACCAAAAAAAAAACCCGGTGCTTTAAACTAGAGAAAGAAGCAAAATCTAAAAAGTTTACCCCCTACATTCACATCACGCAGGGCTGGGTTCTGCCATATAATGTTTCACCACTGGGCAAGGTGGAAGGATAGGGATGTCCCGAAGTGGTGCTTGGTGGAAGCGGAGGAAACACCCCCTCTCTCTTTGAGGTGGTCCTGGAAATAGGCATGGATGTCAAAAACATTAGAACACCATCCAGCCCTGCATCTAGAATGCTCCTACCTGATTTCACAGCTATTCTATCCACCCATCCAATTTTATCCTCTATCCAATAGAACCTACAAATTTTAATTATAGCTGCTTGATCTCATTAATGTGTGTAAAAATGTAATCAAACAACAAATTGCAGCAATTTGCAGTTGAAAGATATTAACTAATATTATGTGCAACAAAAAAGAAAGTACTCTGTTATGTAAATAAATGCAAATACGGATCTCCTTACTGTATTTTGTGCCTAGTTTCTGAGAAAGGCAAGTCCCTTAAAATCCTCATTTCTCAGCTGTATTCGTTAAAATAATGCATGTTAATTATATTCCGACATTCATCTGACAAATAACTGATAAGTTACACAATGTAACTACTAATAATCCTTGCAGCCCATTTTATTATCTTATGAAATTAGAGATTGAACACTGATTATGACTAATAGGGGATTTCATCCAATAAAGACAGCACATGAGGAGAAATATATAAAAATGGGGTAGCCGGCTTTTGAATAGCTAGAAGGAGCAATGTTAAGTCATTAATTAGCAAATACTCTGGGTGAAGATTGCCATAGTCATACTTTTTTAGACCAGAGATGAATTATTTATTTCTACACCAGCTGTACCATTGAGTGCAAGTAAAGTTTGTCCAACAAAACTAGTAGAAATATATTTGCTACAGGGCCAGCCTGGTAACACTGCTTGTTGTACATGCTCTTTGTAAGCAAATTTATATGAAAGTATGCAAGATCTAATACTAAACTACTCCAGCCTCAGACTGAAGGGTGATTTGACAAACGTCCCGTGGCACTCCATCATCCCTTCATTTTAACGTCTTTATTTTATGATTTTGTTGGTGAAATACTACTTACCCAGTGCTCAAAATTCCTTTTAGGCTGCAGGCACTGGCTAGTCGACATGGCAAGCTATATTTTACGGCCATATATTTCAGCTTTCTCTGTCCAAGTTGGAGGACACAGTAGCCAAGATGGTTTTTCATTGTAGAAATATATTTTCATATTTATTTATTGATTTGACTAATGTATCTATTTTTCAATTCACACGCTTATGTTTCAATCCATTAAAGTGATTCATGGTCAAATAATATGCTATTGCAAGTACAAAGGGGAGATAAAAACCACCGCACATTTGCTGTAACACAAGAACAAAAATAATAATAAAAAAATTGCATGATTAAATATAGTTTTAATCCCCCAAAGATCAAAATGAAAATGATGTGTTTAATTATTTCACACAAAGGGCATAAAATAAAAGTTTTTTTAGAAAAAGGTAGGATGCAATTACCTATGAAATGTCTCCCATTCATAAATATTTTGTGGATGTTTCTTAACAAGATTAAGTACTCAACACGGATTTAGCATAAGGCATGAAATTAACAAGAAAATAAAAACTAAAGCGGGTCACAGTTATTCAGCAGGAGAAGACTAGATGGGGAAGCTGACCAGCTCTGAGACGTTAGAGCTACGTTCTCCAAGTGCCTTGCTGAGAGCCGCTTAATGCAGTAAAATTCTCCTGAAAGCTTAGATATCGGGACCAAGACAGCCAGATGCCCTGGCTTTCCTCCTGGAGAGCCAGGCTGGCCAGCCGCCAAAGTGCTAGGTGTGCCTTGAGACCTCCCATTTGGTTTGGCCCTAAAGGGTCCCTCCCAGGGGAAGGTGGGTGAGAAACGCTGCAGGGCTGCTGCTTCCTGCACCTGCCACCTCAGTCTTACGACAAACTTCATTTTCCCATGTGTTTGTTTTACCAAATCTAGAGTTGTGAAATAATTAAAGTACTCATGTGTGTGTGTGTGTGTGTGTGTGTGTGTCTGTGTGTGCCCAAGGCATGTGTGTTTGGAGAAAGAGTGCATCATTTCAGGGCACGTCATCTTGTTGTGTAATTGTGTTTACACACAGGTGAATAGGACACAGGTGCATGAAGAGACACAAAGCCTAAAATAGCTCGAGCCTGGACAGGAAGTCGCGGGGACTCTTGGAGCAGTAAGCGTGGGCCCAGGAACAGTCAAGCACAGGGGCGATAACCCATCCTGGAAACAGAAAACTGACAATGAAATGAAGTGAAGGGGGAGGTGGGGGGAGCAACTTACAACGAAGGGGACGGACCCATGGAGGTAGGTCTTAAAGGGGAAGCAGGACTTTTCAAAGGAGTGGGAGAAAATCTCGGCAGGCATATGGGGCCATGAGGGTCCCGGCCCCCTGTGGAGGGCATGACGTTCACCGTGGCTGGGACAGCAGGTGCCTGACTCAGCGAGGACTGGGTCCAGTGGGCAAGCCCAAGTTCAAGTTGGTAAGCTCCTCCAGTCCATGTTCACAGATGTCTGTTGAGCATCCGGCACGCACCAGGCATTGTGCTGGGAGCCGGGGGATCAGCGTCCTCTCTTCTAAATATTCTCTGTAGATCTGGACAGACCTTAGCTGCCTTTCAAAGGAATCTGGAAATAATGGAATTATCACCAGTAGCATGGAGAGTGGCTGTATCTCATTACTCTCAGCACCCGGGGTTGGCTCTGATCTCTCATGTGATTTTTCCCCAGCCTAACCCAGGAGAGGCATCACAAGCCCAGCAGTGTGGCATCATGGCTGCTGTCTAGCCCTAGTCTGAGCGGCCCTTGCTCCTAAAGCTGAGATTAGGTAACAGCGCGTGACAAGATGACACTTTCCTCCAGAAAGGGCTGGGTGGTGGGGGAGAAATCACTCATACTAGATTCACTGCCCTGTAGGGTTTGCATTTGACAGAATTAGAGAACATTCCAAAGATTTAGACAGGAACTCGGGAGATGCCTGGAATGATCTTTCCCAGGCGAGCCCACCGCCCTCCTCTGGTCTTCAGTGGGAGTCAGGAGGTGCATTTTCGCCCAGTGGTCCTTCCAGTGTGTCCCTCTTCACTGGACTGTGAACGCCTGGGCTGCAGGAGCTGTGTGGAGCAGTGCACATAGTAGGTGTTCAATAAAGTTTTGTCAAGTTAAAGGATGAATGAGATGCCCATTTTCTGGAACTCGCCAGAGAATCTAGATGGCAGGGATTTACGGATGCAAATAGAAGAAAAATCAAAATCACTCACAATCCCACGATCTAGGAGCACCCGTCTAAATATTTTGTGCATTTTCTTCCTAAATTGCCACAAGAATTCACACTTTTGTTTGTTTGTTTGTTTGTTTGCGGTACGCGGGCCTCTCACTGTTGGGGCCTCTCCCGTTGCGGAGCACAGGCTCCAGACGCGCAGGCTCAGCGGCCATGGCTCACGGGCCCAGCCGCTCCGCGGCATGTGGGATCTTCCCGGACCGGGGCACGAACCTGCGTCCCCTGCATGGGCAGGCGGACTCTCAACCACTGCGCCACCAGGGAAGCCCAAGAATTCACACTTTCTAAATTAAACTTTGGCTCAAACCATTTAGACTGTTTCATTGCCTGCATTTTACACTAAATATACCAAATTGTTTTCCACAATGATTTTGAGTGTTTGCTTAGTATTTCATGGTATGAATGGACCGTGAATATACAGCCAATTACATTCTTTCCTTCCCCATCACCAAACCGCTGCAATAAAAATCTCTGAAGCCAAGTCTTTATTAACATCCATGATTATTTCTATAGGATAAAACTTAAGGTGGAATTTAAAATACTGTGAAATCTCTAACCAGACAGGCTGTATTATATACTTTACTTTTAACTGCACCCATTCCCCTTCACCCTCCCAACGTCAGACATTATCGCTAAACCATTTTTTATAAATAAAAAATTTATATATGCAATTTTATAAGTCAAAAATATTTCATTTTTATTTGCATTTCATTACTATCAAGTTTAAAGATTTTATGTTTATTGGCCGTTTATATTTCTTCTCTTTTAATTACCCTGTAAAAATCTTCTGCAAATTTTTCTTTCCATAATTTTATTTCTTAACTTAATTTTTATTTGTATTTGTTAGTTTTTTGAACCACAGGGAAGGGCAAAGAAGAAAACTAAACTTGTTCATAATCTCTCTCCAATAATGTCTGTTGACCTTTACAAAATGAATGGGCAAGATTAGAAAACTCAACAGTATGCCTCCTTTCTATCCCCATGACAACCCCAGTTCCTCTCTTCAAATTCAGTCACTGAAAATCGTGTTCTTTGATTCCTATCACACACACCCTACATACATACCCACACAACACAGGCACACACACACATACACAAACACACTCACACAGTCCTTTACCTTGTTTTCATATTTAATAGCATAGACTAGAGATTTTCCCAAATAATCACAAACCATATCCTTTTTCCTGGATGTATAGTATCATACCTTATACATATGCCATAACTTATATAACCAGACCCCCAGTGCTAGACACATTGATTGTCTTCATTTTTTTTTATTTTAATAGCACCAGAATGAAAATACTTGTGTATATGTGTTTGTGTTAGAGAGAGAAAGAGACAAAGACAGAAAGAGAATGAGAGAGACAGAGACAAAGACAGACACCCTGAGAGAGAGAGACAGAGCTTTCTGTGAGTATAGGGATAAATTCGTAACAGTAGGGATTTCTGGTTTACATTTTCCTTAGTGATTTACAGAATTCCTTGTATATTAGAGATGTTAACACTTGAACTTTAATATCAATTGCAAAATTGTTTCATGATTTGTCATTTTTTTAACTTGCAAGTACATTTTTATAAATTCAAATTCATCTACTTTTCTTTCTTGTTTTCTCCATTTGATGCCATACTCACAAAAGCCTTCACCACAGAAAAATTAGATAAACTTTTACATAGATTTTTTTTCTG
Organism: Orcinus orca; assembly: GCF_937001465.1. Classification (NCBI taxonomy): domain Eukaryota; kingdom Metazoa; phylum Chordata; class Mammalia; order Artiodactyla; family Delphinidae; genus Orcinus; species Orcinus orca. The sequence continues at coordinate 87,110,161 of NC_064572.1, forward strand.
GTTCTAATGTAGATCCATTTCCAAAGCTTAAAATATTCACCTTTCTGGTACTTAAACTTAGCCTAATTCTAAAGTAGGGATCTAACTTTTCTTTTTCCATATGCTAGTTGCTCCAAACTGCTTACTGAATAATCTGTCCTTTTCTTACTGCCCTAAAATGTCCTCTTTGTTACATGTGAATTATTTGTTTCTTTCTGAAATTTCTTTTCTGTTCTATTGATCCATTTATCCCTGCACCAAGAACCCGTTGTTCTAATCACTCTAGTATTTTAATATCTAGTAGGTCAAGTCCTCACTCATTATTCTTATTTTTCAAAATTTCCTTGGCTCTTCTCAGGCATTTATTTTTCCAGATGAACTTTAACAACATTTTGTTAAGTTCCACCCCAAGCCCCACTGGGACCAGAATTGGATATTCATTGAATTTGTAGATGAATTAGGCGAAAGTTGACATCTGCACTACTAAATCTTCTCTTACAGAAACATTATTCTTTATGTTCATTTCAGTTTTTTTTCTGTCCCTTGGCAAAGTTTTATAATTTTTAATAACTCTCTAGGACATTTTGTAATTTTATGCAGACATTTTATATTTCTGTCGCTATTGCAAATAATATCTTTGGCCGGGAATATATGGTTTATATGTTTTTGATTATTTTGTGTTCAATAAAAATCTACTGATTAACTTAAAATTAAGTTTTAGTTAAAATGGTTAAATATTAGCTAAAAATTAGCTAAAATTGTCTTAGTAGTTCTAATATGTTTTCAGTTGATTCTTTTAAGTTTCTCAAATAATTATGTCAACTGTAAACAATGCTAATTTTATCTCCTCCATCCCAGTAATTATGCATCAATTTTCTTATATTTCTTTTTAGTAAAACTCAAAATAGTCTTTTACAATAGACATCATGGTGATCATCTCGAGGCGTTCCTAACTGCAGGAGATGTGATGCTAATGAGACCAGGTAGGCAGTGGTTGATGATCTTACCGATCATACTGTTTCCATGTTCAAGGAATCTCCCCTTTTCTCCTCGTTATCATTATCAGGATCAAATGTTAAATTTTATCAGATAACTTGTCTGCATCAAGTGGGATAACCATGTGTGTTTTTCCCTGTGTCCTGGAAAGGTGAGATGCTAACAGATTTCTTCATGATGATTCACTGTTGCATACAATGGATACTATGAGATCACAGTGCATCATTCTCAAAAGTTTGGAACGAATTAAGGAAAATCTAGGTTCAAATCTCTGCTCTATTACTTCTTGGTTATGTGGTCCTGAGCAGCTTACTTCAGATCTCCAAGCCATCAAGCCCTCATCTTTAGGATGTCAGAAAATGCTAAGCAAATCTCTCATATCTAGAAGAGTCTGCGGGTTCAGCATTGTGACGCACTTATCTCCTAGCTCCCACTGTTACATGAAGTAGGCAGAGACATAAGAACTCACCTATTCACAGAGAGAGTCCCAGCTGCTTCACTTGAGAGGTAAATTGGGGAATTACACAATTATAGCTACTACTTTTCGACTCAAGGTGAAATGAGTGAGGATCCGGCATGAGATGGGCATCGATCAGCAGAGACAGCAGAAGACACCAGCACCCCCACACCCAGGGCACATCTCCTCCTGCTTCATCCACGACCCAGCAAAGAGGCCAATAGAAGGCGGATCGGGGTTTTATCAGTCAGTGCCAAAGGGAAGCAGCGACACATGTTTAAAGTCATATCGTTTTTTACTTATGACTTTATTTTCTGGTGTTTCTCATAAAGGCACAGCAAACCAGTGTTCATTTAATTGTCCCAAGTACATTAAAAGTATACTTCATTTTTTTAAAAACTAGAAAAACTTGCATGTTTTAAATGTTTGATCTGTATGGGACTTTTGAAAAATTCATTTAAATTTTGCTACACAGAAGGATATTAAAGAGTGACACTTGATATGTGAAAGATGGATTTGGAGGGACTGAAAATCCAAGGCAAGTTGTAATCTTCTGCTGGAGACGCCCAGCTGAACCTGCTCACTGCCTGGAACCCCTGTTTAAAGGATGCGAATTAGTTTCCTAGGGCGGCCATAACAAAGTACCACAAACTGGGTGGCTTAAAACAAGAAATCTACTCTCTCACAGTTCTGGAAGCCAGAAGTCTGAGATCCAGGTGTTGGCAGGGTTGGTCCCTTCTGGAGGCTCAGAAGAGGGGGTTCCATGTCTCTTTCCTGGCTTCTGGGGCTTCTTGGTGATCCTTGGCTTGTAGACACATCACTCCAATCTCGGCTTTCATCTTCATGGGGCATTTTTCCCTGTGTGCCTCTCTGTGTGTCTGATACCAGTCATATCGGTATTGGGCCCACTCTGCTTCATATGATCTCGTCTTAACTAATTGCATCAGAAACGACGCTATTACCAAATAAGGTGACATTCTGAGGTTCTGGGAAGGACGTGAAATTTGTGGGGGGGCACTCTGCAACCCAGTCCAGCAGGGATTTGACCTTGATTTTTAATATGCTACTCTCAGTGCACTGAGCCCAGTAGCCTAAGCAGAGCAAACATCCGGAATTACATGCCGGTGATTAATTTCACCTGACCCTTCCAGTCCCTGCTCAGGGCTGCAGACATCAATCTACTCAGTGCAGGGGGTAGGTGGGCGTGGCTAATTGATGGGCTTTAACGGATATTCAATGACCATTTAAGTTTCCGGAAATCACAGGCAAAGGCAGCAAAGGATGGCAGATTTTGCAGGGAGAGCCATGTATCCACACATGCCTTAGAAAGAGTTAAACTCAAAAAGCCAAGAGGCTACGGAGTCAGCGAAGCCGCAAACACTGGGGAACCGCACAGCTTTCAGCCCCAGCGGGATCCCTTCTGAGCGCGTTGCAGGCGAACGCTGGCATAGAAAGGACCCCCAAATGAGCCAGGAAGTCTTCCACTCCATCATGAAGAATTGTTCTCTGGAGTGGGTACCAGTGGGGACGTGTTTGAAACACTTACCATATGTGCCTGAGAAGGGTCTAATTTGTCCATCTTGAAATTTTGCCTTTCTTTTGAAAGGATAGTTAATTTCAAGTAATTTGTTTCACAGGTGAAGCCTTTTTCCGAGGGTTTAATATATCACCCTTGGTTGCCTGAACAATTAGAAATTGTCACCAAAGAAAAATGTCGCAGTTCATGTAAATAACTGTTTACCTAAAGGAATGGGAACCCACCGGAGTCAGCACACGCTAATGAGGCGTGACAATGGGGAGAAAGCCTCGCGCGGCTGCATCTGCTGAAACTGTTGCTGCTTGTGGTAAAAATTGGCCAAAACAACTATTATTTGTTTTTTTCTTGTCAGAAATAATGTAGCTTGAAAATTTTCAACAGGCAGCATGAGTCCGGACCATTTGTTACTTCTAATGGCCTAATTGTTCTCCTGGCAGATATAAAAAATTGGGGCAGTGATGTCATTTACTTAAATTTCTAATGAATGCAATGGCAAAAGAGAAATAGGAGGGGCAGAAAAAGAAAGCAAGAGAAGTTGTAAAAGACCTTTGTTCGTCTTCATGGAATCTGTCTTTGTTAACTTTCCAACTCTTCTCCCCAACAGCAGGTATCTGTGACCACCAAATACCATTTGTTTCAATAGGAAGAGGGAAAGATAGAGATCTTTCCCTCAGCTCCTCGGGAAACAGGGCACTGCTTTCTTGACGGCCGACCAAAAATCCCATTGAAACGAAACATGAGTTACATCGAGTTGACATTTCCTGAAAAGTTTGTACTTGTACCCATGGCTGAGTAGAAAGGACACTGGATGGACGCCCACTTACTCAATCCTACACAGACCGTAACACACAAACCTGCAATTAGGTTACTAATTTTAAGCCTTGTGCATACCGTGAACCACCTGACACTTGAAAGTCCCTGGCATCGTGCATAGTTGTAAAACAACCCTCTGACTGTTGAAGTCTCAACGTTCTGTCTGTTGGACCCCTGATAATATTTCCCCCATGGTTCAAAATAATTCCTCCTCTAACAGAGGTAAAGACACATTCCAGAAATATAATTATGGTTGACGTTCATGAAGCTGAGATAATACAAAACGACGTTTCCCATTCTGTGTTTCTTAGAACGATAATTCCAGGAGATGCTTGGTTGAAAAAAACAATCAAATAATTTGGGAAAATATACTCTTTCAGGTCTTAGACACAATGGCCACTAGAAGTTTGAAGGTTCTGAGAATTCTACAGGAAGGAAACCTCTCTCAAGGTAGTTAATTCATCATTTTCCAAGTGTATTTGACTTTATAATTCTAATTTTACAGGAAAAAAGTCCTATCCCGCAGGAAAAAAAAAAGATCTGTGGCATCTAACCCTGCTATTGAGGTCCTATTTGTTTTCAAAGCAATCCAGTCCAGTGATAACACCAATACCTGGGTTCAGAGAGACAAAGCACATGAAACACCTAGTACAGAGGCTGGACCATAGTAAGTGTCTGATCAACGTTAGCTGGTTAGTGCAAGAGGCAGTGAGAGAAATTCTTCATATCGAAGTAAACAGACGCCTCTGAGACTTTCCCGCACAGTTTATAGGATCAGCACCCTTGACTCTAGACTCGTGAGACAATGAATTCTTATTATTCTAAGCCAGCAGCTTGGGGCATTTGTAATGGCAGCCCCAGGAGGCTGATGCAAGCTTGATGATACATCCAAGTATCTGAGAACAGCCATCAAGTCCCCTCCTTCAAATCACCTCTCCTCCAAAAAACACGCTCTGGATTCCCGTAAGAGTCCCTTGTATGGCAAAGCGTCCCGAGCTTTCAAAAGTGGTCAATGTCTTCTGTGGACTTCCCAGGTGTAAAGGGCGTACTTTCTCAAATGTGGTTTCTCACGCCGAACAGAGCACTTGCATATGAAGCCAGCACAGTGGATACTCTGCAGATCCAACTATTTCATCATCTTACAGCTGGTTATTTCGAATTGTGCCCAATCAGCTTCTCAAAATAGCCTCAACGAGAAGCACTGTGACGTCACGTAGGCGTCCTTCCATCTGCTCTCTCTTCTCATTCTCCAGCTGATGACATGCATTTCCAGGATTTTAAATACTACCTGTGTGCAATGACTTCCACATTACGCCTCCAGTCTGTACCTATCTTTCATCTGTGATATCTCGAGTTAAATTCTACATGTGCAGAATGGACCTCTCGAGTCTCCTGCCATCGAACCCCAGCTTTCCCCACAGAGGGGGTCACTGTATCCATCCAGGTTCTCACTCTGAAAACTGAGGAGCCTTCTTAGATAGCTTCCTGGCACCCAGTGGCTCAGACCCAGCTCACCAGTGCAAGCTGTAGGTTCTCCCGCTAACACACATCTTGAGTGGACCCGGGTCTCCTCACGTCTGTAGCCGCACGCTAGTCTCGGCCGCGGTCAGCTCTCTCCTGAACTACCAGGGCCTCCCACCTGCTCTTCCTACCTGCCTCCCGACTCCCACCCACCCATTCCCCAGAGAGCAGGCAGAAGGATGCGGAACGTAAGAGTGAGCAGGCTGTTCTCCTCCCCTCACCTACAACCCTTCTGAGGAATCCCAGGAAAGTTACAATAGAACCCCAACTCCAGAGAGCAGCCTTGGGGACCCTGCACTGTTCATCCCCTTCTCTCTTCCCTGGTCCCTTCTCAACCAGCAACTCCACTGGCTTCTTCCAGCCTTAGAGCCATCACTCCAGCTGTCCCTGCCACCATGGAAACTGCTCTCCCTTCCCTCCTCCAGGCTGAAGGCTCATTGCTCCTACCCCTGAGATTACATATACCTCGTGGTCATCTTATACAGAAATCAGAGTATTTCCTTTAAACCATCACTTTTAAGGTTCTTGATACATGTTGACAAACTGCTCTCCAAAAAAGGAGAAATCATTTCATGTTCTGGACGATAAGGTAGAAATCTACCCTATCATCCTGCGCCTGTCAGTTTCCTAGGACTGCCATTACAAAGTACCACCAACTGGAAGACCGAGACCAACGCAGATAGGCTGTTTCACAGATCCGGAGGCTATAAGTCTGATATCAAGGTGTTGGCAGAGCTATGTCCTCTCTGACAGCTCTAGGAGAGAATTCTTCCTGGCCTCTTCCAGCTACTGGTGTTTGCTGGCATCCTCCGTTCTCCTTGGCTTGTAGCTGCCATCACTCCTGTTCTACGGCTGTCTTCTCCACGTGTGTTCTCACATCATCTTCCCTCTGTGTGTTTCTGGTCTCTGTGTCCAAATTTCTCTTTTCATACATTGGATTAGAACCCTCCCTAATGACTTCATTTTAACCTGACTACTTCTGTAAAGGCCCTATTTCCAAATAAGGTCGAATTCTGAAATACTGGGGTTGGAACTTCACACTTCTCTTTTGGTTTGGTTTGGTTTGGGTTTTTTTGGATTTTTGGCTTTGTTTTAGTTTTGTTTCCACATAATTCAACCCGAAACAATGCTTGGCCATCTCCCTGTATTATCACACTTACAAATATTATCAACCAGGTCATTTCTCGTTGCCGTAATTGTCATGTGTGTTCAGTGGCGAATTAGTGCACTTGCTCACGTGAACGACTTCATCGTTGGACCCTTTTTTGTGAATTTCCAGCTTATGTCTTCACCACATTCAGTCCTGACAGGAATTCTTCCAAGCATTTTATTCACCTCTTCCCAACCCCACCCGCTCCCCTGCCCACCAGAGGAATTTTGACACCCAAAGGACATAAGGAATGACAAAGCCCTGCATTTGTTCCTTTGGCCACACGTTAGAAGCATGAAAGTGGGTCCCTTGCTTCTCAGTAGGAAGACTGGATCTGTTGTCACATAAGATTGGCAAGAGCTAAAATTTAATTACTGAGCCCCCAGTGAAAATCCTCGGAAAGATGTCTCATTTGTTGAAAAATATCCCAAACCCCTTCTTCTGTGTGCCTCATTTCTACCTGTAAAAGCCTCAGTCATTGCAGACTACCCTAGCAGTGCCTATTTTTAAAAGCCTTTTTTATTAATTTCCACTAAACATTCCAAAGACTGCTATTATTATGTGAAGTGTGAATTTTTAAAAAATCATTGAACTGTATTATATTAAAGTCATAAAACTGATTTTCTAGTCCAAACCCCTCCAATTTAATGAGGAAAGTGGGATTTAGGGAGTTAAGCCTAAGATTACACGGACAGTTAGAGGAATCAAGCCAGGTCTAGAAGACCAACGGCCCAGGGCTCAGCTAAGGTTTTCCCAACCCCTAGTGACCTTAAGAAAAGTGGTTGTGGTCCTCGTCCAAGAGGACAGAGATTCCTCTGGTGTCTGTGCCTCGTTCTCTGCTCACAATCCTCAGACGATGCACAGGGCGACCCTCTGTTGCAGGCGTTTCTTTACCTTTTACAGTGAGACCTGGACAACTGGGGCTCATGTGCTGTTGCCAAGTTCTTGGAAACACAAGTTCCATGGCCAGGATGTGGTCCAGCTTTCTCAGATGAGAGACGATTCCCACTGAAATCCTGACTTCCTTCGAGACATTTCGGTCACACCGGACTTTACTGGTATCAGAAAGTTCCCGGAATGGAAGGGTTATTGAACTAGATATTGTAAAACAACGTGAGAAATTCCGAAAGCTTCATCCTGAAGCACTGCCCTCTGTTTCCTTTCTGCTAAACACAAGCATTCTTTTTTTTCCCCTTTAAACTAAGAAACTTGCATTTCTGCACCTCAAACATATGGTTTAGTTTCAGGGACCATCTATGACATGTTTTTAAAGAAGGTGATTTCTCTCTTGCATATATAGGTAACAACCCCTATGTAAGGTGAATCAAACTGTACCTGGGCAGAGGTATCAGTGTTTTTACTTTCATTATTATACATGCAGCCTTATTGATTCCCTTCATAGTTTTACTATTAATAATTAAGTCATGAGCCTTATTCCTTAATCCCATTTTATCCTCACCGCTCATCCTAATCATTCTTTACATTAAAAGATTAGTGCTCAGGGTACAACTGGACAAATAATAATCCACCTTGGAAAAGATACTCTTCCAAAAAGGGAACAAAAGTAATTTGCCCATATAGGCAGGCTTAGCAAAGAGGGCAATGGACTTGAAGATCCTTTATAAGTGTCCTTGCATAGCAAGTCCCCCTCAGGGGGCGGTGAGCAGGCTTCCCCAATGGGCAGTGTCTCGTCACATTTCACATAAGGATGATCCTGCTGCAGGGGAGTGACTCTATCATCCTGGATTATCGTGACACTCCTTCTATGGGAAAAATTAAACATCCTATCATGTGGTTCTTGGTCTTCAGCAAAACCTCAGAGTCTGATGAGAAACGGAACACACCAGACCCCCGAGATCTCTGTTGGCCAATAGTGAACCCGGACTCTCCACATTGAGGCAGTTGAGAACTTTGAAGCTCTATTCCAGCCGTCTCTGGTATATGTTTTCCACTAGGGAGGGTGATCTGATTCACTCCACAGCTGAGCAGCTTCAGGAAGGAAAAAAAAAAAAGCCTTCTCTGTTGGAGAGAAATTACTTTAACCATTGAAGGGGAACATCATTCATCCAGGTAAATCTTAGAGTCGAAACCATAACACCTCATTACTGACAGATTCCAAGCCAACCAGAGGTGCAGTAGAATAAGCACTGATGTCCACAGCCCTGGGGAGATTATCCATCTGAGCAAGCGGAGAGAATTCTGTTCCTTCTTCATGAGCAGATGCCATCGACACCAAACACACAGGCATTGCTGTTGGACGTTGCCTCAGATTGGCAGGACCATCTACTTAACATAAGGAAGTGTGGAGACTGCTGCTGTGTAGAGCATAGACGAGATCATCTGTGCCCTCAGGACTGAATGGCAGAATAGGGACTGTCACCTGAGGAAAGCTCATGGCCTTGGGGCACAGCAGAGCTGGAGGTGGCCTCTTGCTCTGCCACTCCCAGTCTAAGCAGCCTCAACCACTTACCTAACCTCTTAGGGTCTCACTGTCCTCAATGGAAGAATGGGAATAAAAATACCCCTCCTTCAAAGGCTGAAATCATTAAATGACGTAACAGATAAAGATGCAGATATTACACTAATTACACAGCCACCATGTTTACTATTAAAATGAGACTCCGTTGCCAAGAGTAAGCCAAGCTAAAAGAAATTTGCTGTGCTGGACTGCCATTCACTGTTATTTTAATCAATCAGCTTAAATATTAAGACTTGTAAACAAAATCATTTAAAGGAAAAATATTGTAAGAGTGAACTTAAGTAGCTTGTGATCTACTTTTAAATCTACTACTTCCTAGTTGAGGACTTTGGTTAAGGATTTTATCACCTCTATTTTCTATTCCTCATCTATGAAATAGAGACTATTAGTTATAATAAGGCTAAAAAATACAACTCAAAAACGCCAGAACACACTGTTACCCAGTAAGAGAATTCATAGTATATAATGGGTGTGCAAGAAAGTATTTTGTTGCAATAATGAAAGTTAGATGAAAATACAGAAACACCTGTCTCCAATGTGTTACCAAAAAAATATTTCTGAATCTGTTTGTCAATAAAAAGAGTGAAATAACTCTAGTAATAACACTTTTTAATGTATTTTTCATTCTTTCAGTGTTCAAAGAAGTATCAAGTACCCAACATGTGCCTGTGTATTTAGAACATGAGAACACTGTGAAAATAGAGCTCAGGATTTGGGATCTGGTGGGGAAGACAGACATCAAAAAAATTTTTTTTTAAATTTTCAATAGCAATCTGTCTGTGCCATAAAAGGAACATAGAAGATGTGTGGGGAGCACCTGAAAACAAAAAAACATACATCCACATAGTTCTGCTGAGATCAAGAAAGACTTTATGGAAGAGTCAAAGCTTAAGTTGAGATCTCTAGGGAAAAAATAATTAGGAACTCATGGGCAAGGAGATGAGCATTCCAGGTGTAATGGGTGTCATGTGCAAAAGTGTGGGGTTGGGAGAGCACATAGCACATCTGATACCAAGGGGATGGAGTGAGAGGACCAGATAGGGAGGAGTAAGGAGAGGCAGGGGCCACAACAGGAAATCCAGTATAAGCCATGAGAAAGAGGTGCAGTCACCTTTGGGGTAAGGAAACTGTGATTAAGCAGAATAGTAATGTCAGCCATAGGAGAATATGACTGGAAGGGATGAAATAGAAGTAATTAAACCAGTTGGGAGGCTACTTAACAGTTTGGCCAAGAAGCTATGTGGAATGAAGAAGAGACAAAAGCTTGGGATGAGATTTTCAGCTCTGTAACTGGGTTCAAGAGATCATTTACCAACAACAAAGGTCTCAGAGGAGGAGGTCAGGTTAGTCAGGGATGGAAGGAGAATTTATAAATTAAGTGTTGGTCATATGGACTTTTGATTGCCTAGGGGACACACTAATAGAGAAATTCACAAGGCAGTTGGACACATGTGTCTAGAGCTTATATCAATATAAAAGGCATTAATGGGAGAGCAGATTTATGGGAATATATAAAAGTACCCAAGGATAACTTGGAAATAAGAAGAGAGGTCCAAAGCAGGATTTTAAGAAACAACCAATATTTAGGATCAGCTTTATGAAGAAAAATTCACAAAGAAGCCTGCGGAATGCATGGAATGTGAGTAAAATTTTAACAAGAGTGGTCTGAAAGTGTACAGTACATTCAGATCCCTGCATGGTTAGAAAGGCAATGGAGAAAAGGGTTTAAAGGAAGAAGTTGGCTGAAGAAAATATAAGACTGAAGAAATATATATAGCGTGAGGAAGTTCTTTCTAAGTATACTAAAGAAGGTGGAAAATTGTTAAAGACAGACAAAAAAAATTAAGATGTTAGATTTATACCCTAATATATAAACAATTACACAAAATGTAAGTGGATAAAAATCTTATGATTACAAGAAAAAGACTGTCAGAGTGGATAAAAACAAAATAATCCAATACTATGCTACATCAAGAAATACATCCAAAATATTAGAACGCAGAGAGTTTAAAGTGATAGGGTAGAAAATCATCATATATTATACAAACTCTAACAAAAAGAAAGCTTGTATGTATATACTGATACAGGAAAAAGTAGATTTCAAAACAGGGAAATCCTTTTATCTCTTTGCCCAGACTTAAAGAGGTGTGTATCATAATTTTTAAAAAATCAATTCACCAGAAAGAAATAGCAGTCATAAACATGTATGCACCTAATAATTTAGCTTCAAAACCCATAAAACAAAAATTGACAGAAAAAGGAGAAATAGACAAATCTACAATCACAGTAGTAAATGTTAGCCCATCGGATAAGTAATTGAGAAAGTGAGGAAAACCAGTAAGGATGTAGAAGGTTTAAACATGATTAACACATTGACCTAATTGGCATATACAGGACATTGTACCCAACTATGTAAGAATAAACATTCTTTTCAAGTGCAGATGGAGCATTTACAAAAATAGACCATAGGCCAGATCACTGAGCAAATCTCTATAGACTTCAAAGGAATAAGATCATTCGGAGTATGTTCTCCAGCCATAGTGCACTTAAGTTAGAAAACAATAATAAAAAAATACCTAAAAAAATGTCCAACTGCTTAGAAATAAAACGATATACTAATAACCACCTAAATATCAATATAAATTTATATTTATTTTGAGCTGAAGATAAATAATAAAGCATATTAAAACATATATGATGTAGCTAAAGCAGTACCTAGAGGAAAATATATCAACCTGAATTTATATATTAGAAAAGAAAGAGGAAAGGCTGAAAATCAAACACTAAGCATCCATCTCAAGAAGATAAAACAGTAAATTAAGTCTAAGGGAAGTAGAAGAAAGGAAATAATAAAGATGAGTGAAGAAGTCAATGAAATGTAAAGCAACCGTGCAATAGATAAAGTTCATTTGACATTTTGAGAAAAAAATTAAAATTATGATCCCTTAGAAATGTTGATCAAATAAAGGGAAAGAGAAGGTGAATTATCCAGTATCAGGATTGCAGAAGGGGACATCACAAATTCTACAGACATTAAAAACATAAAAAGGCATTATGAACACCTTTATGCCAGTGATTTGAAAGCAAAGATAGATCAGACAGATTCTTTTCAAAATACAACCTATCAAACTGACACAAGAAGAAATAGAAAATCAGAATAGTCCTATATCAAATAACCAAATTTGAAATCTTCATTAAAAACCTTCCCACAAAAATAAGTCAAGACTGAGAAAACTTTACTGTTGAATTCTTCCAAACATTTAGAAAAGGAATCACATCAATTTCACACAAACTCTCTTAGAGAACAGAAAGAAAGCACGTTCCAATTTGTTTTTGAAGCTATCAAACACCAAATGTAACTTATAAAATGTAAAATATATGTATAGTGTTCTCTGTGTCTCTATGTCTCTGTGTCTGTGTCTCCATGTCTCTGTCTCTGTCTCTATGTCTCTCTCTGTCTCTCTTTCTCTCTATATATATATAGAAGAAAGAAAATTCTGAAAAAATAAGTGTATGTAAAAAGACAACTATTGTTATTTCACGTAGTTTATAGTTTCTTTTTTCATTGTTTCAGAATTTTCAATTTCTTTGAAGTAAGCATGCATGTGTTACTTTTATGTTGAATATTATAGCTGTTTCATTTTGAAAAAAAAATCAAATAAATGTTAGGACATGTTAAATTCTTGACAAAAGTCAGAGAAAATGCCTGAAGAGTTCCCCTAAGATTGGCAATTTTGGTTAGACAGTGTAAATTAAATCCAGTAAATTATAGTGGATTTAGGGCTGAAAAGTGAAGAAGTGGAGACAGTAAATAAAAACATAAATTTCCAAAAAGCTTAATTATGAAGAAAAAGAGAATGAGAAAAGAGCTACCCAATGGGGAGTAGCCCAATGAGAGAGAAAATTTTAATATGGGAGAGATTTGAACTTGTATAGAGTCCCAAGGAAAAGAGAGGAAATAGAAAAACAAGAACAAAGAAAATGATATTCATGGATTAAGACTGTGGGACAGATGTGGAGAAATGCCATGAAATATGTTGCTGTCAGTTTTTCCTTGACTCTGCTTCCCCTCTGTGTCCCTGGAATTCCTGTCACCCCAGCTTTCTTTCTGGACTCCCTCCCCCCCACCTAGGAGCTCATTCAAAGCACATCCCTGGAGCCTATGGGCGTCAGCCTCCAGTTGGCACCTGCTGCTGATACACTGGGGGACTAACTAGGAGGGAAGCAAATTCTTTGCCGTAACCCCTGCTTCTGTGTCCATCTCGTCCTTGGAGACCCTCTTGGAAGCTCTCCCTACAGACCATTATGGTGCTTCCTTCCACGCTGAGTCTGGGACATCGGGAAGCCTGGGATGCCTCTCTGAAGGTTGCTCTCCTCCCCTTGGCTCTTAACCACCAATGTCTTTCTGGGCATCATTAATGACCAGAGAATCGAACCTCTGCTGGTCGTGGCTGACTTCCTTCTGCAATGTTCAAGATTGCTCAATATTCATAATATCCACCTACTGAAAAGAAGGAAATAATTGACTCAGGGGTAAGATCTGCCACAAAAAAATGGGGCGGGAGGGGGAGAACGGAGACTAAAAGTAATATTTGAATCTCTTGAGTCTATAGAGACAAAAGGAAGCTGATTGGAATAAAGAAGGAGAATGAACCCTTGGGACCCCAGTTAATTTTTGAGAACAGTTGGCAGATTATAAGGTTCTCAGATTGTTTTCCAAAGATGATGGGATTGTTCCTGGCATTGATCTTTAGCCCCACCTCCTTCTCCTTCACACCAGAGAAGTCCTTACCCCTACATCCACTGCTTCCCCCAAATCATGGGAACCTATTTAATCCTCTCCCCCTCAAAATGCAAGGTCAGACCACTGGACAGTAGCTAGAGAAATTTTGGGCAATGGAAGAGAAAAAATGTATTTTCATTTGAGCAACAGATGGACAATTGTATATTTCATTGTGGTTGGCAGCTTGCCCTTTCTTAAAAAGGCTTTCATGAGCCTGCCAATGGGGGCCTCAGGTGCTCCCGGCCGGTTCTCACTAACCAGGGTGGGCAGGAATCCAAGGCATCCTTGCTGCCATGCCCTCCTGGCATCTTCAGGTTTGCTGCAGCCTGAGGACCCTGACTGGCTCTCAGCCAGGGTGACCGGTTTGTGCGGTGAATCAAAGTCACTGACCATTTCTGGAAGCAGAGATGGTGTCTGCAGCCTCCACTGAACCCCAGCAGGTCAGCGCTCTCTCTCAAGGAAGGTGCAGCCCATATTCTCCAGTAATCCCATGATCCCATCTGTGTTCAGGTTTGGAGGCAGTCAAGGCAAACCCAAGGGCCTGTTCTCCACAAATGTGTCCCTGCACACAACATACACGCTTCCAGCCATTTAGGAATCTGGAGGTCGTGTGGTTGGGAGGCCGTGAGCTAGCAGCTTTAAAAGCACAAAGAACACTAGACCTAAAAGAAACCTTGAACATCGTGGAGCACACCTGTTCACTTAAAGGGTGGAGAAATGGAGACCTCACATCCCAGGCAGAGTCTGTAGTGCAGCAGGGTTCAGTCCCTGGGCCCATGAGCAAACACTCCCAACCTAACAACAGGGGAACCCAGGGTATCTTTTTACCTCTCTCCGCAGACAGGATGAGTGGACCCATAGCATCGTGGTGACAGCATCGCTGTGCTGCCAGGAGCCATGTTGCCGTGTCTGTGTAGTGATTTGTCTCCACCACCAGCCTGGGAGCATCGGAGGACAGATTGGATCTTGCCAGGTTTAGCGTCCCAGAGTCTAGTATCGAATAGCACTCAATAAAAATTCACTGGGACATTCCAACAGTGTGCTGGCATCGACGTTTCTCTCCACACTGACATGAAATGCAAAGAAGGATGCTTACAAAAGGTGATCAGAGAATTCCAGAAAATGCTGCTCTCAGAAACTTATGCTAAACCTTTCAGATTTCAGAAAGAATCTCCCCTGGCTGAAATCGGTCACTCTGTCTGCTCACTGTTGATGACACACAGACAAAAAATGCACAGCCCAAGCTGGAGTTGGAGCCAGAGAGACGGAAGTCTGTCCCAGCTGCCACGCCCTCAGTCGCCAACAGGGAAGGTGCATGGGCAGCCCTCGTGTGCAGGGGTCCTTTCTGTCTGCCAAGGTCACAGCTAATCCTTCCCACTCAGAAGCCAATGCCACTCCACTTTCTCCTCTTTTGGGTTCCCTTGGGAGCCAAAATAACAAGTGGGCTCCCAGAATGAGAACATAGCACGTGTTTAACACGGGGCATGCCGGAGACCTGGGTTCACACCTCCTGACCCCGATTTGAGGAAGACACGCCAGTGATCTGCATGACTCCTGTTTCTAGTGACCTTTTGCTCATCAGCTATTTAACATTCCCTTCTGCGCCTCCAAATCCCTATAACCTCTGCCACCACCCGAAGCCTGATTCATCTTTCCTCGAGGTAGCGCTGACTTTCAGTGCCATGCAGTTCAAGTCACCAGGGAGTGATAGGAGGAGGGAACCGTGCACAGCTCCCAGAGCAAGCATCGGCACACAGATCGTCCATCTCCAGATCCATTTTGATAGCTCTTCTTGTGCAGCTATTATCAGTTATCACTTCAGCACATAACATGAAGATGCACTCTGTGAAATGGCACGTCAAGTGAACTGCGACCTGCAAATGGTTACTTCCAGTCACTCACCCACTTGTTAGGAGAGCACGGAGCCATTTCCGAACACTCCCCTGCTTTGAATTCCCTTTCCTTCCTGCCTTGGAAAAATGCAAATTTAACAATCCAGGACGCAGTAGAAAACGCGCTCTTGAAAGAAATTATCTTTTAAAAAATCAAGGGAATGGGCTTCCCTGGGGGCGCCGTGGTTGAGAGTCCGCCTGCCGATGCAGGGGACGCGGGTTCGTGCCCCGGTCCGGGAGGATCCCACATGCCGCGGAGCGGCTGGGCCCGTGAGCCGTGGCCGCTGAGCCTGCGCGTCCGGAGCCTGTTGCTCCGCAACGGGAGAGGCCACAGCAGTGAGAGGCCCGCGTACCGCAAAAAAAAAAAAAAAAAAAATCAAGGGAAGGATAAACATGCCATTCAAGGTAGTTGCACAGCAGGAGAGAGGAAGCAAGAGGCGGGGATACCGTTCAATGTATCATCATCTAAACTGGGCACTCAGGGTGTCAAAAGGACAGTATTAGTAGATACACCTGGACCACGGGGAAACCAGGACAGCCACGTTAAGGATGGGAGAGGGACACAGGGGCCAAGCCACTGTCACTGGTCCAGAGCTCCAGGTCTCCAGTTGGTGGTGGCTTCATGAGGGTTCACTGCTATTAATATGTACATACATAAAACGGGGCCACACTCGGTCCGATGTGAGAGAGTGGCATAAACCAACGACCATTACTGAACAAATTCCGTGACCAGAGGTCCGTTTACACAATCAGCACTCTTGCTAATGAACCCAGCTAAAGACAGGGCATGTGATCGGGCGCTTGTAACTCACCACTGTTCGCTCTTTATTATACGATGTTCACACCTCTCTCTCTCTCCCTCCCTCTCTCCTGTTCTCTCATACCCTACATACAGGCATCTAAACACATAATAGGTCCTTCAGGTCAACGGTCAATTCAGAGCCCAGACACTCAACCTCCAAACTACATCTTGTCTTGAGCACATCCACTTTCTATTTTCTTTCCATTGACTCTAAAACCAGACAAGAGCCCTTGGCGGTGAGTGGGTTTCTTTGTTAAGCAGAAGAAAAGGCACCTATGTGTCCTTTTCTGGGAAGGACCATCTTCATGTATACCTTTATCACTATAATCATTTACTTATTCATCTGCCCGACCAACCATTGATTACACACTATGCTGGGCACGGCGCCAGACGCTGGGAGCGATACAGTAGTAGTTCTCATCACCTGATCCCTACCTCCCAAGGAATTATCTAGAAGGTGGCTTATGAGCACAAAAGGAGCTCTCCAGGTAGCGGCGTTGTAGATAATTCGTAAGGGAAGCAGTTGCAGGAGCTGGAGAGACCATCACAAACCAGATGTTTAAAGAGTGTAACTTTCAGCTGTAGATGCATAAGAAGAGCTCTGACCCAACCCGCTTGACAGATAACTACAGTCATCTGGTGAATCATATGTTCTATTTTTGCCTTAATCTACAACTGAAGTCCAAAATTTTAAAGGAAATGTTTTATTTCACACTCAGATATTTATTTTCGGATATTCCAAGACAAGACTCAGATAATTAAGAATTTGGAAGAGATCTTAAAAATGGTGAGAAGTGGGAGTGAGCGGTTGGCTTCGCTGTGGAGAGTCAGGATGGCAGACACGTCCACCTCACACCCCGCCCTGTCCCGACTGCTGCAGACTCGATACCAACAGCTCATCGGGCATCTCCACTTAGCTGTCCAATAAGCATTTTACACTTAACACACTCAAAACTAAGCTTCTTATCCCCCTCCCCAGCCCATCCCTCCAGCACTTTCTGCATCTCAGCAAGTGGT
The DNA here is from genome assembly GCF_937001465.1 of Orcinus orca. NCBI lineage: Eukaryota > Metazoa > Chordata > Mammalia > Artiodactyla > Delphinidae > Orcinus > Orcinus orca. The sequence goes on from NC_064572.1 coordinate 87,127,587, forward strand.
AACTAGCCTTCCAGCCACCAACCATGGGTCACCCTTTTCTTCTGACTCTTCCCCTCGTATTCCATGTCCAATCCACACACACACACACGCACACATACGCACACACATGAAATCCAGTTGTCCTGATTTCCACAACAGACCCATAGTCCGCTCCCTTCTTACATTTCCACGCTGACCACCTCCGTGCAAAGCGCGGTCATCTCACCTTGCTTAGCAAAGTGCTCTGAACACAGCCTGCTCTCAGCGCATGTCACTGTTCGGACCCCAGCTGCTCTCGCCTCACTGGAAACAAGACCAAAGTTCTGAGCGACGTCCCCAAGTCCCAGACGATCAGGCCCTCCCTTTACCTCCTGACTTCATTCCTTCCCTGTTCAGCCTTGGTCGTCCCAGCGGGCTCCCTCTTCAGCACCTCTGGTCTGGCTACTGTCATGTCTCTGAAAGATGTCTGCCAGGCTCCATCACTTCCCTGCTGTGGCCTCATGCTCTTTACTTTGTCTGCTAGCGTATCCCCAGCACCAAGGCCAGTGCCTGGTCCATCGCCAGCACTCTGTACTATTTGTCAAACAAACGAAATGAATGAAAGTTTGTTCTCTAGACTGTTTGGTCCAAAGGACCTGTGTCAAAGCTGCTAAGGACACCGCGTATGCACACCAAGGTGATATTTCTGGAGGTTTTGATGTAAATCTGGGGTGTGGCTCCTTGGAGCAAAAGATTCCCTTTGTCATCTCACGAGAAGGAACTGATTCACACCCCTCTGCACTTGTGTCCTAAACAACCATCCCATCAGAAAAACTTGATCACAGGGGCTTATCCACAGACCAAGTAGGCTTCTACTGTGGGACCCAGAATTTCTGTAAGAGCCAATGTGAGTTTGTCTGCGTCCAGGGATGTACTGTACTGCGTCCATTAATATTCACTTAAAGTGAGGAAATGTCTATTCTGCTCTAGAAAGAAAAAGAAGAAGAAGAAAGTCTCACTTCCATGACCTGAATCAAAGTCCCACATCAGAGAAGTCTATTCAGTAGAGTGTCAGTACCCAGGGCCAGTCACATCACATCAGCGAGTCACCACCACGAAATGTTGCTGGAGAAGGACTGGCTTCATCCTCCCCTGGGAAAGGACTATCCTGGCTCCACGCTTGTCCACAGCATCCATGCCTCCACTGCAAACTTCCACCAACCCCCAAACCGATGGGATTCCGTGGCAAGTGCTTCAGCTGGTGTTCCTCTTGCCCTGGAATCATCTAGGTCTTTGTAGGGAATCGGCATTCTAGGATGTCGGGGAGAAAGCCATACTTCAATGATGTCCTCATCACGACCTCCACAGAGGACAGAGAAAGTGCCTTTCCATAGGTTAATTTTCCAAGTTAGTGACCAGAGAGAAGGGTAAACTGAGATCAGCCATTGACACCTTCTTGGATTTCATCAGTCGAATGGCAGCCTGAAAACAAAGATGCTTTCCAGTAGCCCCTCGGTAAGGCATGTGACGTGCCTTTGGAAAGTCAAGCCATGTCTGCAGCAACCCCCCTTGACTTGTCTGAGGGCCATGGTCAGGGAATCCAGCCCGCCCTCCTCTCTGCTCCCCCCACCCACATCCCCTTCAGGACCTGAGCTCCCTGCTGGTCACTCCTTCCGCACTCCCGATGCCAGCCCAGACTGCCGCTCTGATGTGGTGGGTCATCCTGGTTTTACAATCAAAGCTGCATGTGCTCTGGCCAGTCCATCTCCTGCAGCTCATTTCTGCAGGGGATGCTAACACCTCCTCTTCCAAGCAAAGATAGACACGGATTCGTTCCTTCTGTGTGCCTAACACGATGTCCCTACTAAATAAATCAATGACTCTATGAAAGGACATATTGGGACTCCCACAGATCGATATGATGCCCTGAATCCTGCTTTTATTCCCACATGGGGTACCCTCTGGAATGTCCAGTCCCCCCTCTTGACCCAGCGTTCATGAGGCAGGAGCTGCTGTGGCTGCAGCCTGCAGTGAGGGTCCCCGTGGAGGCTGCCTGGGGAAAGACCCACCCTTCCTCACCTGAGAACTGGCCTCCAGGTAACAGGCCAGCCAAGGAAGAGAAAACAGCCCAGACAACGAAGCAACTGAGCAAACCACAGCGAAAAGAGCCGCTGCCACCAAGGTCACTCCTTCGGCCACACCTGGGTTGCCAGACACGCCCCTTTGCAGGCTCCTCCAAAGGACCCCTGAGCCCTCGGAAGCCACAGAAGGGGAGCGGTCCCCACCGCGGGCGACAGCACCTCCCTACCAGGGAACGGTTTGTAGCAAACCGTCCACAATATGAAAATGTATTTAATGCAATTAATAATTGAAGAAGTGAGCGTGTGTGCTCTTGGAGAGTTAAATGCTTGTCAGAGTGATCGATGCACACTTCGCCACCAACACATTCTGTATGAAGAGCAGAGGGATTTTGCAAACTTGCGTCGACCTTGGGTTGTGATATATAGGAGGCAGATTGCAAAGGCAGGTCTACTTAAGGAGGAACAGTGTGTCAGCTCCCAATTTACAGCCCTTTCCCCAATTAAAGGGCTGTAAAAACATTAAAATTAATGCAGTCTTAACTCCTAAAGCAGGCCCTACTTTCTTAATTAGTGCATAATTATTCCGTTTTTGATATCCTGGAAAATTATCACATGGAAATTATTTTAGGCAGAGTAACAATAGCAAAAACTCCCTCCCCCACTCTATTAACATGTGGACATAATTAACACTTTATTACAGTGAAAATACTGTTACTGCTAATGTTTAATGACTTTTGTCATTGCATCCTAAGCAGGAAATTTGGAATGCGATGTGATGGTTACCTTTAAATATATTACAAATGACTTGCAAAGATTGTGGTGGCTGGAACCAGCTGCATTAAAAATCAGGAGGCCATAGACACTCAGTTGCTAAAAGCTTAGTGGGCAGAGAAACGTAATTTGGTGTGAACTCCCAGGGAGACGGCACAGAGATATCATTTGGGCATGGCTGGGACCCACAGCCCCGCACAGTCTCAGCCGTGGCCTGATGTTAACAAAACAGGGTGCCCTCTCCCATGTTAATGGATACTTTTAAATGGATAGTTAAACATTTAGCAGTTCAAGACACTGGGCAAGAATTGAAATTAAATTTCTTCAGGTGAATACACTAGAAATGACAGGAGAACGTACTATTTTTATAACTGGGATGTGTTAGGAGTGTCTTGAGTGGGGCAAAAATTATCATAGCTCTTGCGTAAATAGCTAAAGATACCAGATGCCTACTTTCGATGAGCAATCTACGTGTGATACCTCTACAAGAAATCTCAACAGAAGAACATCTGGTTTGCGCTTATGCCGTGGACCCCCGTCCACAGAGAACTAAAGCAAAAGAGTTTCCCTAGTTAGTGCTACTTTCAAAATTGTGATGAGAGACATCTCGTGGATAGACCACTGTTCAACGCTGTGTTCCACCAGGAACATGGAAATGTTAGCTTCTTTTTTTTAATTCTATTTTTTTAATTTGATTGATTGATTGCTAAATTGTGCTGAAACTTCTATGCAAGATGTATTGCAGAACAGAGTAGCACAAAGCACGGCCAACAAATATAAGATGAATGCGGAGGAATAAGATGCAAGTGACTCTGCTAAGTCACTTGAAATTTCCTCTGTACCAAGTGCCAGGTTCAGCACTGAGTGTGCCCCCGTGCAGTAATTACAATGCAGTGAAGTCTGTGGTTCGCTAATGTGTTTAAATTATACTTGAACAGTGCTGAAAACTTTCCATCAGCCACTTCTTCTGGGTTTTTGTCCTGAGTCTTTGATTCCTTTGTTTCCATTCCTTCTGGGGTATTAGTTAGCTCTCTTAGAAGGAAAGCGTTCTGAAAACACATCTCAGGCAGAGCAGGGAGCACCACCTCCAACTCCTTCCTGAATTGGAAAGAAGGACCACTTATATGGGTCAGAAAACCTCCAAGTGGTTTCAAACCCGTACATTCACCCTGAATCCTGAAAAGAGCTTGGGCCCCCAAGCTAAACAAAAGGAGTCAAAGGAAACAGAACTCACGTCATCAGAGGGCACCCCCATCAGGAACAGGGATCCTAGGAACAAGGGGTTCTTCCTCCGTGAGAGTCCTGCTAGTTCGGGGCAAGGGCAGCAGGAGTGGGAGGGACTTGGGACTCACCTGCTTAAACCAACCCCCTCCTCTTCAAAGCCGGAGGCCAATGAGCCAGCCTAGGAGACATCGCCTCCTTTGAGCAAATGAATTCTGTTTTCCACAGGCCAGAAGGTGTGTGGCCTGGGATAGCTCACTTGCCTCTCAGAAACACATTTCCTTTGGAGTAAAGGGAGATACTGCTAGCCCCTGCCTTATAGGGCTGTTGTAAGATTAAACAATTCATACACTAAAAGCATATAGAACAGTCATGGCCTATAGTAAGAGCTACATCCAAGTTTGCTGCTCTTATTATTATTATGATGATTATATCAGTGACACTGGGAGCTCTCAATACTGTACAAGAATATGGTGTTAAAGTGGTCAGTTCAGCAATTAGGACCATCAGAACTCTCCCAGGCTGCCCCACTGGACGTCCAGTGTTACCTACGCTGTCAGTGGCTCTCATGTTCCAGCTAATTTCCTGCCTTGAAAGAACTGCTAATGGACATGGTGGGGAAGACATGGGGTTACTCTGTCCACCTTGCCCATTGGAGCTGGTGCAGAGCCTGGGAGGAGCCTGGGGATGGAGCAGACATGCTGCTTGTCATGAGCGGAGCCAAGGAGGAAGTCACTAAGTGCTGGTGACCCTGGACCAGCGCCGTAGCACTCTCTTCCCAGCCTGAGAAGAAGGAAGCCTTCCCCATATAACCCCGAGGAGGAGACAGAGCCCTGCCCGCTAGGACCTCTGGGAAGCAGAAGTCCAAGTGCAGGGAAAAAAGAGAAGAAGCTGAGTAAGAAGGAAAATGAGAGGGATCGTGAGAGGATGGGCATAGAGACCTCACCACCCAGCAGTCACACCCCTGCACATGGCCAAGGGAAACTCTTCTGCGTGGGCCCCCGGAGACTTATGAACAAATGTCCACGGCAGCGCTGGTCCTAGTGGAAAAGCTGGGAAAAAACCTCCCAAACGTTGATGGCCCAGAAAAAATGGCATATAAAGGGATGCATATTCACACGATGGAATATTATACAGAAATTAAATAAACGGGCTACAGCTACTTACAACACATGATGGATCTTAAAATGTAATAGGGAGTGAAAAAGACTGGCCCCAGAGGCTACATGTAGAAAGACACCATTTTTATAGACCCAAGAACAAACAGAACTAAATAACATACTGTCAAGCATGTATACATTCCTAATAACAGCTACTTGAAAATTCCATTTCCTTTTCATTCAGGAGAACAAATCTGGAGTGAGGCGTGGAGGCATGGGGTGAGGAGGAACCCCTAAGGAAGGGCAGGTTTGGGGTAACATTGTAGTTCTTATGTCCTAACAGAAGACTTACGATATGATTGGGCTCTATAGGCGATATATATGTCACACACAATCTGTTGCACGCATTAGACACTGCTTTTTAGAGGACAATATAAGGAGAAGGAAAAAGAGAGGTGACCTAAAATAACTTCAGATTATTCACTGACACCGAAAAAAATGGGCTCTGAATACAACACAGGCAGATCATTTCTTCCTGTACTATGGGCCTTCTTAAACGGCCAAGAATCACGAAACTTACAAGATAGATAGGGCTTTTCACCCAGCCCCTGTTGGACACACAGGAGCATGACTGGGTTTTATAACTCTTGACCCTGAGGATGAGTTCCTCTGTGTGAGTCCCTTCCCCCTGTCTGGGGGGATGGAACTCTAATCTCAAATGTCCATTTAACAGATGCCCCAGTGATGGCAGCCGCTCAGCTGGTTAGCCAGTAGTAAGGCAGTCCTGCACGGTACGAGGCAGTGATGGTATCCCTCAAGGGACACTTTTCTGGGACAAAGTGACACACGCTTGTTTCACCCATCAATTAAACCAGTCTTTCTGTCAACTCAGAAACTGGACCAGGCCTGCCAAAGGCTTAAGGTACAGGATATGAGATCAATATTTAAAAATCAACTATATGTCTATAAACTATCATTGCATAATCCAAAAACTGAAATTAAGAAAATAATTCCATTTACAGTAGCATCAGAAAGAAAGACACACTTAGAGATAAGTTTAACAAAAAAATATAAGACTTATACAGTGGAACCTACAAAACAACGTTGAAAGAAATTCTTTAAAGACCTAAAGAGAGGAAAAGACGTATTGACTGTTGCTTTCATTCTAGCCACTTAGATGGATGTGTCATGGGTTTTTACTCTTCATTTCCATGATGATAATTGTAGACAAGCACTCTTTCATACGTGTATTGGCCATTTGGATATTCCCTCCTGCAAGGTTTCTGTTCAAGTCTTTTGCCCAATTGTTGATTGGTTTGACCATATCTTATTGGTTTGCAAGAATTCTTTGTATATTTTGGATATGAAGCCTTTGTCACATACATAAGCAAAAAGTATAAATTTAATGTAATGCAGTTTATCAATTGTTTTCTTTTATGATTAACACTTTGGTGTCTTATTTAAGAAATATCTGTCTACCCCAAAGTCATGAAAATATTCTTTTCTGTTTCCTTTTGAGAGCTTTGTTTCACCTTTAACATTTTTTTCTGCAATTTATCTGGAATTGATTAACGTATATAGTAAAAGGTAAGAGGTCAAGGATTTTATCTTGTTCTTAGGTAGTTTATGGTTTTTGACACTCAAGTTATATATTTAAAATTTTATTTTCCATTTTTTATTTTATTTTATTCTATTTTTAATTGAAGTATAGTCGATTTACAATGTTGTGTTAGGTTCTGGTGTACAGCAAAGTGATTCAATTATACGCACATATATGCATCTTCTTTTTCATACTCTTTTCCATTAGGTTTATTATAAGATATTGAATATAGTTCCCTGTGCTATACAGTAGGGCCTTGTTGTTTATCTATTTTATATATAGTGGTATGTGTCTGTTAATCCCAAACTACTAAGTTATCCCTCCCCTCTTCCCCCTTTGGTAACCATAAATTTGTTTTCTATGTCTGTGAGTCTGTTTCTGTTTTTTAAATAAGTTTATTTGTATCATCTTTTTTTAGATTCCACATATAAGTGATATCGTATGATATCTGTCTTTCTGACCTACTTCACTTAGTATGACAATCTCTAGGTCCTATTTTCCATTTTTTAATGCTGAATTATAGAAATATATTTTTTGTTTGCTCCTGGAATATAAAAATATACTTAACTTTTCTTATACTTGGTTCTTTGCATCTTAATATTAAATTTTAGAATCAATCTATTGATTAACAATACATTAAAACGTTACTGAAACTCTGTGATTGCACTGGATCTATAGATAAATGGCAGGGGTGCGAGGTGGACATCTTTAAGACATTGAGTCTTTCAATCCATAAACATGATATGTCCCTTCAATTATTTAACCTTCTTCACATCTTTAATACTTTGTAATTTCTGTGTAGCCATCTTGCACATCTTTTGCTGTGCTCATTCCTAAACCGTTGATGCGTTCCGTTGCAGTTGAATGACTTGGCAGACAAACTCATGATACCTACCTCCTGGGGTCCAGCCCTTGTGTAATTCTATCACCTTGAGTGTGAGCATGACCCATAACTCGTTTCTAACCAAGAGGTTAGGCAGGGGTTTTAGAATGTCACCTCACAAATGTGTTACGTTTGATAAACCTCCATCACGTAAGTCTCCATCTTGCTTGCTGACTAGCACTAGAATCTCTCTTGCTCATTTGCGGGCTTTGAGGAAGAAGCAAACTTCCCTGAGTTCTACAGCCTCAAAGAAATGAATTCTGCCAAAAAGTGGAGTGAGCTTGAAGGTGGACCCTTCCCCATTGGGCCTCCTGATGAGACCCCAGCCCTGGCTGACACCTGGATTGAAGACAGTTGAAAGTCTCGCTAAGTCATAACCAGGTTCTGACTCACAGAAAGTGTGACATAATAAATATCTTTCTTTTTTTTTAATAAATTTATTTATTTATTTTATTTTTGGCTTCATTGGGTCTTCGCTGCTGCGCGTGGGCTTTCTCTAGTTGCAGTGAGTGGAGACTACTCTTCGTTGTGGTGCACGGGCTTCTCATCGCGGTGGCTTCTCTTGTTGCAGAGCACGGGCTCTAGAGCACAGGCTCAGTAGTTGTGGTGCACGGGCTTAGTTGTTCCACGGCATGTGGGATCTTCCCAGACCAGGGCTCGAACCTGTGTCCCCTGCATTGGCAGGCAGATTCTTAAGCACTGCACCACCAGGAAAGTCCAATAAATGTGTTTCTTTAAGCTACTAAACTTGTGATAATTTGTGGCCCAGCGTAGAAAACTTATACAAATTGTATGCATTTTAAACTGTTTTCTATCGTGAGTTGCTAGTATATGAAAATAACATTCGTTTGTATATATTGACAGAACCCTGATAGTACCTTTCCAAATTCACTTACTAATTCTAATTAGTAAGAATTTTTTTTGGATTTTCCACACACACAATCATATCATCTCCAAATAATGTCAGTTTCAGTTCTTCTTTTCCAGTCCTTAGGTTTTTTTTGTTTTAACTGTTTCTTCTTTATTGTATGAATAGGACTTCTAATACAGTGTTAAATATTGTGAAAGCAGACATCTTAGTCTTGTTTCCAATCTCAATGGAAAGGCTTTAAACAATTTTCCATTTAAGTAGTTTTTATAGATACTCTGTATCAAATTAAGGAAGATTCAGGATCCCATTTTGATAAGTTTTTGTGTGTGGTTTGTTTATTTCTCATACATTCCTGAGTAAGTATAAATAATAACAAAGTGGTTGGATCACAACATATAATTTAATAAAGTCCTAAATAATTAATTTTGGTTGGCACTTATGGCAGAGACTATTAGTGATCACCACTATCCCTGTGTCTCTCTAAAACAATGAGTTTCCTTTGTGATTGGAATAACCAGGTAACTAGTTCTGGTCAATGTAACCTGATCATCTTGAGGTTTGTCACCTCTAGACCAAAGTAGTTAAAAATGCAATGTGCCTGACCCACCCAGTCTTCTCCCCATCTTCCCCCTCCTTCTCACTTGTGCCCCCAACACTTTTCCCTTTGTGCCAATGGATGATACCAAGGCAGCTATGATATGAAGGACCCACAAGCCTCCTGGGTCCCTGAGTCACCATTTGGGGGAGAGCAGTTTGGAACAAGCAACCAACTGCATCAGACAGTGGCCTGAGACAGAAAGAAACTTTTATTTTATTAAGCCACTGACAGCCTGGGCATGTTTGTTATGGCAGATAACCTTACTTATCCTGACATGAAATTTTCTCTCCTGTCTAAGAGCAGTACATGAAGGAAAAGATCAAAGGCCAATAGGGATGTACTAAAATCTTCAGTGCTTCAATAATGGATCACTTTTCATAAATGAGGAAAATGTTCACTCTTCCACACTGGTAAAAATTATTCGAGTGACCAGCGTATTCTGTCTTTGGTCATTTTTTCTGTGGTCAGTGCAGATAACTCTTTTGCTCTCATCTCATCCTCTTTCTCTACTTTTCATTTGCTCATTCTGCCATACAGTCTTCTTAGAGATGCCAGCATACCAACCCGGCACTACCACTAGGTATCAGCCTCAAATGCTCCACAAAACCCACCTTGTGACCAGTGGCCACAGAAGGACTTTAGTACAACTCTAGTCATGTTACCATGTTAATGAGTCATACTGAACCATGTTATGAAGTTGTTCCCTCAAAGAAATAACAGCGGAAATATCACTGGCAATAGTTTGCTTGTAAAAGACATTCAAGATTATTTCCAAAGGCCAACTATATACCCAGCAACTGTTTTGACTGCATTTAATTAAATACAAATGAAATGATCAACATAAGTTGCCATTAGGCAATTATTTTGCTAGTATTTTGTCTCTTTTGAGACATAATTGCCTACTGCATTGATCATCTAGAAAATTCTTTAACTCAATTGGTTGTAACAGATGAAGAGTTAATATCAATTTAGAGCAATCAAGAACTTTTATGTGAATAACACATTTATATTAATACTACACACTTTAGATCACAGAATATTGCTATTTTTATCTTTCTCTATCCCTGGGCCATCACTGTAGAGATGTGAGATGTTAATTATATTTTTCTGATTAACCATTTTAAATAAATGAATAAATTAACAATAAAAATGATGTTTATCTGAAAGTTTACCAACTTAAAGGTTTTTTCTCATTTTCAGAATAATCGGAATTTTTATTCTCTTTCCCAAAATGTACATAAATGCAACAAGAGTGCATCTGGTTCATTCACAAAAGACATTAAGATATTTTTCCATCCCTAAAGTAATCAGACAAGGTTATCATGGAACCTCACAAGTTTCTTCGTTTTTTTTCACAGGACAGAGTCAATATTGAATTTTCATCTTATATAAGCATTTAAAATATTAAGCTAACTTAGATCCACTGTTAAATATATCACAGTCACTATGCACATTTGTTGGCATTCAAATAATTTCTCAAGGTATACAGTAAATGTTCAAGGAAGATGAGAAATTCATTTGGGTCTAAGGAGACCAGCTATTCCGGACTTTTCCTTGGAGTGTAGCCAAATTTCTTGCAAGTGTCCCACTGGCTTGTAGGAAGGGCCGACACATTGCTGTGTGCACCCTAAAATTGAGCCCTTCTCCCAGGGGCCCAAGAGGGTTTGTCTGTATATATTTGTATAGAGATGTAACAGGAAAATTTCTCTGACTTAGAGAAAAGTTTTGTGGTCATTAGCCAAAGTGAATTAAATTCTTATTCAGAAACTCCAGGACTGCCAGTTACAAGGGCCAATGTGAGTGTAGTCTGAAATGACTAAGAAGGTATTGTGACAAGGGGACCCAGTACCCAAAGAGACAACTATCTACTAGTTCAACCATTGTAATAGTTGGTCTAATAATCAGATCAAAAGGAAGCTTTAAAAACTTCGTATTTCTAGCTTGATAAATTATCTTGATGAACTACCTGATTGGTCCAAGTTCAAATTACTTAGAAGAAAGAAATGGCTTAGGGTCCTGGCCCAAATATTCAGAACAAAACCAAACTGCTTGTCAGCTTCCCAAATTATTGCTATCAAAACCAGACAAAAGAGGGAGAAGATACCTCCTGGAACCTACCCACGTTTTAACCAACGCAATTCTTTTGCAGAGCGCACACCTCAGCCAGAAGTCGGAATGCCGGTCCAAGTGCACACGCTCTGGCTTCACCATCGTGCTGACTCTTCAGATGACGGTCGTTTTTTCCTCTCCTGCTGCCAACTGCACCCGAAGCTCACCAGCCTGTGTTCTGAAGCCAAGAGTTCATAGGAAACCTTGCAACATCTCATGCAATTGTAATGCAGTTAGTGAGGCGCCCTCCTGCTGGGCCCCTCCCCTCCACGCTCTGAGCCTCCAAAGAAGTCAATCACCACGCCAAGTTCAAGGGGCTCCAGGCCGGGGGCGGAGGCTCAGGCTGCCCCTGCACTTTGTCATTTCTGCTGCCTGCCCTGGGATCCTCCTTTCAGCAGCAGAGAGGGTGGGTCCAGTGTGATGCCTTTCCAAGCACCGCGGAGCGGAAGCTCCCTGGTCAAGCTCTCTCCAAGTCATCGTATGATAGAAACAGGGCACAACCAACTTTTCCAGATTGTGTGCACTTGCAAATGAAGCTCTGAAGGGAATGAATTTGCATTAGGCAATTCATCAAGCAAATTCAAGAGATAACTAACTTCCAGAATGCCTCCCCTCCCTCGTTCATTGAATCTTATATTTTCTTTCTGATGATTTATATTAGAGTCATCCCCAAGTTCTTGCTTGAGTATACTTCAAATTACCAGTTACCACACCAAACACCCAGATGGGGAGTTTTAAATATTCTCCCCACTGAAAGAAACCAGGGCTCTTTGAAGAAGTGGATGATTCCAGGCCTGGAGCAAGGAAAGATGAGCTTAGAACACATTTTTTAAGACATTGTTTAGAAAACGATGGAGGTGTGTTGATATAATCCAGAGGCAGCTTGGTGGGGGGCTGGGGGGGGCGAATCCCACTGGCCAAATCCAGGACGATTTGAGCCACAGAATAATGATGGGAACAGATTAAAATCCATTGCATAAAATAAGAATTTTTAAGTCTGTACTGATATAAATGAATGAATAAATAAGTGGAGAGAAAGAACAGCTTTTCCTCACTGCCAATTGCCCAGTAGAAGTGTCATAAAATCTCCGTTTTGCCACTATCATTGTAACAGTGCCACTATCATTGTAATAGTTGGTTAAGGCATGAATCCTCAATGGATGCAAAAACTAATGGATGAAATTTTGATAAGGAAGATAATAAAGACATCATCTCCAAGTATCTTCCCCCAAATTATTTATTACCACCAGGAAAATAGTAAATTTAAAATGGAGAAATCTCGCAGACACCACCCTAACCAAGTGATGGAAGCCAACGTCTATATTGACACAAAGTGACCTCATGTGCCTCCTGATACGATATACCGAGAAGGACACTGCATCACTTCTTCAGTGTTCCTGCCAAAAATGCAAACTCTGAATTTAAGCAAGAGAAAACATCAGACAGACTCAAATTGAGAGACTTTCTACAAAATAACTGGTCTATACACTTCAAAAATGTCAAGGTCAAGAAGACAAAGAAAACGGAGGAAACAGCCAGGTGAAAGTCAAGACTTTGGACCATCTCTGGGAAGTGAGGTGTGACTCCAAAGTGTAGTAGGAGGACAGTGGATAGAGTTTCAGAACGGATTATGCACCGTGTTAAAGTTACTCATTCTAGTACTTAGATTGCAATTGTGTCACAGAATCTTCTTGTTCTTAAGGAATTTATGTTAAAATATTTAGGAGCAGAGGGAGCACGTTGCATGCCACTTACTATCAATTCATTTGGGAAACATAATTTTATACGTTATATACATGTAGATATGTATGTATATGTATATGTGTGTGTGTGTATATGCTTGTGTGAAATGAAAGAGAAATCCAAAGGGGAAAAACATTGGCTATTGGTAACTGGGTAAATGGGAGTTCATTGTATCTTTCCCACTCCTGTATAAATTGGAAATGATATCAAGTAAAACTCACAAAAAAATTATCACAAAGTGAAAGAAAATTAGTGACGCAGGTAAACACTGAGATCAGCCAAGAGTGTCAGAAAAGGTGTTGGACACAGTGAGCGCATATGCACCTCGGGCACTGTCTGGGCTCCTACGGGAGACAAGGCGGGCTCATGCACCTGTCCGTGAATGTAAATTCCACAGCAAACTCAACGAGTTAACCCAGGGGCTCTCAACCAGGGGTGACATCGTCCTGCTGGGGACATCTGGCAATGTCTGTTGACATTTTCGTTCTTGCGCTTGGGTGAGGGCAATGGAGTGTTGCTACCGGCATCCAGTGGGTAGCAGCCAGGGATGCTGTTCAACAGCCCACGACACAGATCCCCAACCACAGTCATCTGGTCCAGAATGCTGATGGCGCTGAGGATGAGAAACCCGGAGCCACACATTGATTTTCAACAACGATGTGGTTAGAAGATTGAATTTAAGAGAAACTTAATTTCATAAATTAAAACAGTTTCATAAAGCCTCAGAATATATTAGAAATTCACAGTTCCCATCATTTTCAAGGCTGATGACAACAAAGATTCATCAAACAGCAAAGGCAACACTTCTAGTTTAAGAACAAAAGAACCTTCCCAGCTTTCATTGAAGGGCCATATAGAATGCAAGATTTATGTGCCTTTCTTGTAGTTATGGATTTAATACACATCTACAGCCACCTTAAAAAGGAAAAGTCATTAGCCAGAAAGTAGGATTCAACATTTTTATCTTTGAATCTTAATATCTAAGATTAAAATGTTTTAAGGGCTTCCCTGGTGGCGCAGTGGTTGAGAGTCCGCCTGCCGATGCAGGGGACACGGGTTCGTGCCCCTGTCCGGGAGGATCCCACATGCCGCGGAGCGGCTGGGCCCGTGAGCCATGGCCGCTGAGCCTGCGCGTCCAGAGCCTGTGCTCCGTAACGGGAGAGGCCACAACAGTGAGAGGCCCCCATACCACAAAACACAAACAAACAAACAAAATAATAAAATGTTTTAAGCTTTCTAAATATTTTCTGTTACTTTGTGCTGTTATGTGAAGTGACAAACACATCTATCCTACAGACAATTACAAGCTCTCTAAAAATAGTTCCTTTTAAGTATATTGGATTTTTAAAAACTGCTAATCCCCATTATAAAAAAATGCTAATCTAATTCAAACTGGTGATAGCAACATGGAGGAAATGCATCTAGATGACAATAATGGGTTTTGAAGAGTTCAGTGCAATTTTGGTCATGTACTAAAATGCCCTCATCAGGATGTGATAACACACGGCATGCAGCCAATGCCAGGAATCCATTCCTAAAATGAGTTCAGACATAATTGCAGCTTTTGACATCCTCCACGTTAGCATCCTTCTAAATCATCTTGAAAAATATGTTAGGCTTTCAGGTTCGGTTATTTGGTTGCTTAAATCTTATTATAACCATCAACAACAGTTTGTTAATATAATTTCTTTCCATCCCTCCTCTTACACTGTCATCTGGAGTCATCTGTTACACTGTCATCGGAAATCCCAAAGGGAACTGGTCTTGCTTCCACCCTTTACTTTATCTAACTGCTACCTTTAAGAACTACAACTCCATATCTTTTAAAACATGGATTCTCTTATCGTATTTCAGCTGACAATTGGCCTACTTACTTTTCTATTCCCAGCACTTGGTATACAGATTGGTTATTTAGACTAAACTAACTCTGGGTTTTGTTGTCTTGAAATTTTTTTATGTTGAAACCTAGAACCTTGTAATTCAACTATACTTCAATAAAAAATCGATTAAAAAAACCCCTAGAATCCTTTGGTTTATTCTCTCCCTTTTACCTAAAGAAAAAGAAGATTATTGTTATTTTTCATGAAGATTTCAGATTTACTGATCTATTTAGTGTGGTCACATCAAGGGTTTTCTCCTATAGATGGAATCACCAGCTGTTCGAATCAGAACACATACCCTGGACACTCCACATTCTCCAGTGCTGATGTCTTCCCACAAAGCATTGCATTTCCTTCCACCTCTCTGGTTATGAGATTGCAAAAAGAATGCAGAGTCTGTCTTCCTCATATTAAGACCAAAAAAAAAAAAAAAAAACTGGGGTAGGAGAGAAGAAAAGAATATTTCGTACCTACCATACAATAGCAGCTCATGTTCTAAGTATTTTAAATATACCACTATTTTATTCTTCTGATTTAAAATGGTGCCTACCTAGCAACCCCAATATAGCCTGTATCCATCGTTAACCCTGTCTTGGAAAGATATTATTCCTATAAGCTAGTACATGATGAGTTCTCAAAAAATATTTCTTAAATAAATGATTTATACCTATGAAGATACTTACAAGGTGATTTAAAAATATACTAAAATCATGACACTGTTACTGAAAGTTAAGATTGATTAAGAGCTTAATGGCAGAATCTGGGCCAAATCTCCACAAAATGTGATGCTAATGGAGCACTGTTTAAAAAATAAACGATCAAAACCAAGTCTTTCAGGTTAAGCCCCATGACCAACTCAGGCTGTGATTCAAGGGGGACCAGCTGCACAAAGGAGAGGAAGAGCCCACTCAGGACCCCAGCCAGAAGCCAGGCAGCTCTTCAATAGAAATTAAAAGATGGGAATTCCCAGAAAATGGCAGGACAGAGAGTGTGGGAGCTTGGGGTGCACATGTTACCCTGGTAGGTAAAACCCAGGGGGCGGAGCAGGAAGAGTACGAGCAGCAATGCAAACTGGGAGCCGGGTCCCCATGCGCTGTGTCTGTTCTGCATTCCAGGCAAGGAGACGGTGATAGGGCAAGAGGGCAAAAGTACACTAGATGCCGTCTACAATAGAAAACAACCAAGCCGGACCCCGGGCTCAGACCCCTCCCCCCACCAGTGGAGAAAGTTATCTGTCTCTGCTCACTTCTCAAGGTAGCCAAAACATTGAGATCCAAAGGTCTTTTTTTCTTTTGTTTTATCTTTATTTCAAGAATGAATAAAAAGGAAAAAATACAGCATGAGGCAACTTCAAAAGGACAACATCATAAGACAACGTGAATGTTGTTCTCAACTCAGAGAAAGAACACGCTGGGTGTAAACTGAAACCAACATCAGAAGTAAACTCCTGGAACTATTTAGCATACTCAAAGAGCTTAAACACCATCTTCAATGAGAAAGGACAGGCAATCAAAAGAAAAACAAATACCCTATGCTAACACATATATATGGAATCTAAGAAAAAGAAAAAAAAAGGTCATGAAGAACCTAGGGGTAAGATGGGAATAAAGACACAGACCTACTAGAGCATGGACTTGAGGATATGGGGAGGGGGAAGGGTGAGCTGTGACAAAGCGAGAGAGAGGCATGGACATATACACACTACCAAACATAAAATAGATTGCTAGTGGGAAGCAGCCGCGTGGCACAGGGAGATCAGCTCGGTGCTTCGTGACCACCTAGAGGGTTGGGATAGGGAGGGTGGGAGGGAGGGAGACGCAGGAGGGAAGAGATATGGGAACATGTGTATATGTATAACTGATTCACTTTGTTATAAAGCAGAAACTAACACACCATTGTAAAGCAATTACACTCCAATAAAGATGTTAAAAAAAAAAGAAGAGAAACTAGAAAACAAGAAGATGAAAGGAAGAGATGAACAGAGAGAGAAATCAGTAAAGAAACAGAGACTAAAAAGATTAAAAATACAACAACAGGATTCAAATCCATGCTACAGACTGTGAACGACAGAAGATGTAACCATTAATATGGCATACAAATTTGAGATTCTCTTTTCAACAGAGAGGAAAAGGACAAAGAAAGGAAAATAATAATTTTGAAAAAGAACATGAGAAATGAGAGCAGAAAACAGTCCAAACACACACACACACACACACACACACACACACTGGTAGTCTAGAAGAGATCTCTTGTCCCCCACCCCTCCCAACCTACAAAGAACAGAAGCAATTATCAACTACGTTACTTTCTAGAAGTGAAACAACACAACCAAAAGGATATGGATTTGCTGATTGAGAAAGTTCACAGCTTTTCATGTAAAAACCATAGATGAAAGGCATATTTATATATTCTCTAGCAAGTGATGAAAAACTTCAAGGAAGAGGGAGAAAGAACATCCTGCTGACAGTGAGATAACCCAGAGTTTATCTGTACAGGAGAACAGTGAGAAATGGCCTCAGATCCATCCTTTGGAACGTGAAATGCCAGACCAGGAAGCATCTACAGATGTCAGAGGGGGAGAGAGTTGTGACCTAAATATATGACCTAGCCAAGTTATTTTTCATTTGTGAAACAAGACCAAGAGCAATTCATAGCCTAATAGTTTAATTATTAAACAGAAATTACTAAAAACTAATGATTAAGCCTTTAACTTAGAAACCAGAAGAAATAGGAGCCAATGCCCAGTGTACTAAATAAACTAGATATCAGTGAATTAGAACACATACAAATTTATATGGTAAGTCCAACATCTAGCTCACTATTAAAACTATGGTTTTTTTTAATTGTAATTCATCTGAAATTTAATTAAAAATGATATGAGGTGGGTCAGTCCGGTTGGCCAGTTTCGTTTGTTAAGGAATCAATGAATCAAAGTATCAAATGTTACACTACATTTTAAGACAATATGTGTATAGCAGTGAGGTTGGAAAAGCTTTCCCAAGTAAAACCACAAACCTAGATGCAATAAAGGAAAGGAGGGACAAATTTCACCTTGAAATGTTTTTTAAAACATCATGCCCTATAATACCACCCACAAAATAAAACTACAGATGATTAACCTCTTCTACCACCCATGTGACAGACAGACAGACATGGTGACAGACATCAATATCCCCGAGATACTAAAATTTTCCACAAATTTGTAAGTAGAAGAGTGAAGAACAAATAGAGAAATGGACAAACATCTGGGTCAACAATGAACAGAAGAGAAAATTCAGATAAATAGTAAATGTGTGGTCAAGGTCATGTAAATTGAAGCAATGAGGCGATCCTATTCCTCACTCCCCACTCTGGCACAAATCATGACTATTGGTAACACTTGGTGCTGGCAAAGACGTAGGAAAGGGACATTCTCCTACAAGGCTAATGGGGGAATGAATCATTGCAAACTTTCAGAAAATAATCTAGTATTATCTATCAAATACTAAATTCACATTTCCTTTTAACCAGGCAATTTTACTTCTGGAAATTTGCCCTATAAAATAAACATTCCAGCATGTATATTCATCCATATAACTGTGGGGCTTTGTTTGAAAAAAATTTAAAACCTGGAAACAACCTGATGCTCACCAGTAGAGACAGGCTTAAATAAACTTCCCTATAGGACAAAACACACGGAATATTAAATCATTCTTTTAAAGAATGTGTTTTGCATTATTTATTAGCCCAGGGGATATTCATGACACATCATTAGCTTACAAACATAAAGTTACAGCATAATCTCATCTCTATAAGAAAAAAAGTCAAAATCAAGAGGTACGTAATGTGTATTATGGATAGGTAGAGAGGTATATTCAGAGTTAGACAAGGATGCAAACTGTACCACCACGAAATGATATTGATTATCTGATTACCTAAGGTGGGAGTAGAGGATGGAGTAGGAGTAGGGAAAACCACTAACTCTTTCTTCTGATAATTTTAGATTTCTTACTTGTTCTAATTTAATAACAAAAATTAAAAGTATAAAGCACCAATAAAATAGAGAAAATGCAAACACATTACTTTTGGAAGGAGAATGGAGACAACAGCAAATAGGGCTTTGCAAGATAGTAAGAGACCGTTCTGTATAGAAACCTATGAAAATAGCTTTAAAAATCTAAATGAAATGAAAAAAATAAACATATTGTAGAAATGATCAAATAGTACTTATTCCAGGAGGGCAAGGATGTTTTAATTCCAGAAAACTGGTAATATAATTAATCATATCAGTAGATCAAAAGATAAAATGACTTTAAAAATGTATGGATAAAACAGAAATAAAAGGATATGTCCTTGGCATACTAAAAATACACATTAACATACTTTGTGATTAAATCATAAAGATACATTTTTTAAAAATCAGAAACATTGATGCCATTCTAGTCAATTCAGTAAGTTCATAAAAAAATGAATAAATTTTGGAAGAGTAAGACAAAAATATTATTCACAGATTGTCTGCATTAGAAGAGGACGTAATGAGCTGTATCACTATTACAACTAACTAGATAAGTCATAGACAGTGAGATAGAAATAGGTATAGAAAATTTATATTGTTTCCTGTACAGGAGCAATAAAAAGATAGAGAATATAGTAAAAAGGAGTGCATTCACAACAGAAACAAAAAATATAGAATACCAAAGAAGGATTTTAATAAAAATGTTTAAAGTCAACAGCAAAATCGATTGAGCCCCAAACAAAAAGGCTTAAATCAAAAGTCTTATCATGTTGATTTAAATAGAAAAATTAATAACATAAATATGACAATATGTCCAGTCTTCCCAAACTAACTTATAAATTTAATTTAACTCCATTTGTACTCCAAATGGGATTTTTTCCCCTCATAAGATGATTCTAAAATTTATCTAGGAAATAAATAAAGAAGAACAATCAGAAAATGTTTGGGATAGAATGAAAGGGACTTGATAAAATGAACTCCAAAGCTACAATAGTTAAAACAGTGAGGCACTGACAAGAGAATAGACTGATGAAAGGGCAAAAAATAAAACTTTACCCACACGTGTATAGGAATTTATCATGATGAAGGTGCACTTCAAAACAGAGGTTAAAGTCTTAATAAATGACTTAAGTTTAAATGACTAATTAGAAAAAATTTTAAGTCAAATCCTCCATCTCAGAAAACATTAAAATTAATTCCTGATGGATTTTTTAAAGTAAAATACCAAAATAAACCACAAAAGAAGATGAAAATGTAGAAAATACTTCAACTTAGGGGAGGAACGATAGTGTAAATGAACACATAAGCAAAAGAATGCTATAAAACAGTGATAGTTTTAAACACACCAATTTTATATACAAGCAAAAAAATGAACGATAAACCACTTGAAACCACTCAAAAGATATATGATAAGAGTATATCATTAATCTATAAAAGACTTTTACAAATTAATAAGAAAAAAAA
The DNA here is from genome assembly GCF_937001465.1 of Orcinus orca. Classification (NCBI taxonomy): domain Eukaryota; kingdom Metazoa; phylum Chordata; class Mammalia; order Artiodactyla; family Delphinidae; genus Orcinus; species Orcinus orca. Next base: position 87,147,860 of record NC_064572.1, read on the forward strand.
TAAACACCCCATTAGGTAAATAGACCAAGGCCAGAATCAAACAATTCACAAGAGAAGAACACCAGAGAGCCAGTAGTGTGTGGTAATAAAAAGTTCTACCTCTTGTAATCAGAGAAATGCAAATCAAAAGAACAACAAAGCATCAGTTCTATGGCATCAAATCTACAAAAATTAAAGAACACAAAATGCCCAGTGTGGGTGAGAATTTGGGGAAATGGGTACTTTCATGCATGACCTATGAGTGTTATTTTATATGCAATCTTTCTGAAATGCAATTTTATAAAATGTTTTAAATTGGGCACAACCTTTGACCAGGGGATTCCACTTCCAAGAACTCTTCCTAAGGGAACACGCAAAGGCAATTGCAAATAATTTCGTGCCTTGTCGTTCATCACAATGATATTTATAATGGTAAAAATTTTAAACGACCTAAATGTCCAACTGGGGCTGGTTAAATGAATTTTGTCTCTTCTCTCTGATAGACTAGCATCTATTCTGTCTTTTAGACTTATGTTAAGAAAATTTGTTCACATGGGAAATAGTCACAATCTATTGTCAACTGTGAATCATAGGTAACAAAACAAAACAAAGAACAGAATTCCAAGTTGGTAAAGTAATGACCACCCGTGCATTGAAGAGAGACTATAAACATAGGGGGCCATGTCTTCCCTTTGACTTGCAGAAGTTTTACAACGAACATGGTGTACTTTTATATATAGAAAACAAAAAATCTCATTTTTGGGACAATTTTTTCTTATCAAGTTTCCAAATATTCCTAACCTAAACAGAGTCCTAGGAAACATAAACAAGTTGGCAGCCTTTCAAAGAAAAGACAGGGGAGGACTCTGAGTTTTTGGCAAAGCAGTGTTTCGTCCCTGAGCTTCCCTGCAGGGCAGCGAAGCGCCCACTTAGCCAGGACTCAGATGATGGATATATTGCTCATGGATGGTGCACGTCTGTAATAAGTGGTGTCATAACTCTGACAAGTAAGCTTGGCACATTTGCATTGAGATAAAAGTAAACAGGGCTTCCCTGGTGGCGCAGTGGTTGACAGTCCGCCTGACGATGCAGGGGACATGGGTTCGTGCCCCGGTCCGGGAAGATCCCACACGCCGCGGAGCGGCTGGGCCCGTGAGCCATGGCCGCTGAGGCTGCGCGTCCGGAGCCTGTGCTCCGCAACGGGAGAGGCCACAACAGTGAGAGGCCCACGAACCGGGAAAAAAAAAAAATGTAAACATACAGGATCAAGGAAAAATGGTATTTATTCAACAGGTTTGGGGTGCCAGTCGCAGGACAGACTGCCAGTTGGCTGCCACTAGGATAGCAGTAGGGTGAGGTGTCTGCCCTCAAGTTGCTTATAACCTACTTGGAGAAGGAAACAAAGAGGGAGAGAGAAAAAATGCAAACAGTTTTTCCAGTATAGACTGCATTATTGCAAAGCACTGGGGTGCGTTACTGGAAGATGCTCTAAAGAGAAAACGAAGTACCACAATTAGCTTCCCAGCTGCCACTGTCTTCTCCTGCTCCAATCTCCTGAACGGGGTCGCAGAGTTTTGCAAGACCTCACAGAATGCTACAAGTCTAAGAGTTGGCTGTTTGCGGAGCACACATTCGCCCCCTGCGTGGAGCTGCCCTCCGCTGCACCTCTGGATCCTTGCCCTTTGCACGCCTTCCCAGCTCTCCACCCCTCACTTTCCCAGCCCAGGTGTTGTGCCCCAGCCTGGACATCCCTCCCTCTTTTCCCTTGGTCAGTAACTATGTGACCAGAAGACCCTCCACCCTACCAAGCCCAGAAAACCAAAATAAAACCCTAACAGCCTTAGGAGATAAAATTGTGAGTAAGACACAAAAATTAGGGGACAATCACTTACAGAAATGAGGGAAGGGATATCCTGAGATGAGACTGGAATGAATGAATGAATGAGTGAATGAGTAAAAGGTTTAATCTAATCATCATAATTACTAATATTTAATAATTTATATAGCATAGAGTTTCAGAATATTGAAAGAAAACTGTAACATCAGACCCCAAATGAAATAGAACATTTAAATTAAATATTCAAAGTAGACGTCAGAAGCTTAGTGAGAGGGAAAGCCCCTTATACCCGGAAGGTGGAGTCAGAAGCTCCCTACCTGTCACAGACATCATTCTGCTCACAAACACTCCTGCTGGTTCCCCTTCCAGACACATGGTCTCCTCCCCTTGACATTATGTGTGGCCACATGACTTGCTTTGCCAATGAAATAGTAGCAGAAGTGACGTGTCACTTCCAACAAAAGCTTTAAGAGTGAGTACCTGCTCCACCAAGCTCTCTCTTTCCCTCTCCCACAAGCGGAGGGCCGGCCGTGTCCCAGATCAGAGCTGTGTGTCAGCGGCCGTCCCGGCCAGCCTTCCAGAGGCATATAACATGAGCAAGAAATACACCTCAGTTGTTTTAAGCCTCTGAGATTTGGGGGCTCTTTGTTACCTAGCTTACTGTAACTATCATGCTGTCACAGAGCAATAAATTTAACTCTAAGATTTCAGCCACCGAGGAGGAGAGTAGAATGGTACATGCCTGTCTGATCCTCCTCTTTCCTGAGAGAAGAAAATGCACAAGTGCATTACGAGCTGGGGCTAAATCTCAGAACTGCTTTGTCTGGATTTTTAAATAGGACACAATGGGGAACATATTAAATTAGTCACAGAAAGGGGACTTTTCTGCCCTTCGATATTCTAACTGAGAAGTAACGACACTACCTCCCTTGCAGAATTGGGGTGAGAACTAGAAACGAGGTGGGGGACTTTTCCGGATCTCTGATTGGCCTTCGCTGACCCCCGATGACCTGTCTCTATGACCTACCTGAGGCCACAGTAGCCTGTTGTAGTGGATAAGGAGAGGGATTGCACATAAGTTGTCATCAATACAACAGCTGAAGTTTGCAAATGCTGTGATTATTTATATGAACAGAAGCGGATTAAAAGTTATCACTCTTATTACTCTCATTCAGAATTGAGGTTATCGAGAGAGAGAGAGAGAGAGAGAGAGAGGGATAATGTCCCAGCTCCAGAGCTGTGAACACACGACGTGACATCATTGACCAGGTGCGCCCCTGCAGAGGAAAGCGCCAAGGACCACAGCTCCTATGAGATGACTGAGTTGGATGTAGTAATGCCCAGAGTTTACTGTCAATCTCCCAGGTTCCCTGACCCAGAACCGGAGCCCACTTATTTGCCTGGAACAATTTGGTTTGCTCATTTCCTGGAGTTATGAAGCGAGAACGACGCAGACGGCAGGAAAATCAAGAGAATCTCCATCAGCTCCTCACTTTTACATGATAGAATTTCAGGGAAAAAAATCAAATTAAAACATTCATCCAATTAGTAAAATATATGGGTAGAAATGAACCGTTTTTGGATTTTGCTGACTTCCGCGATCCCTTCGGAATTCAATTCATCATCTTTGCCAACGTCAAATCTACCAACTCAGACCCCTGTGCCTAAGTTAATAATATTTCAACTGGAGAATTTGGGAGAGTTGTGAAATTCATAAAAGAGATATTTGAAACTCTTCATAATTATGCCAAGTATATCTAGATTTATCAGAACCACCTGTATTTGGGGGTGAGAAAATGTCATCTTTAACAGATAAGTTAATTAGTCCAGTAGCCTGAGCATTGACCAGGGAACCAGAAAGTTTAGCCTAGTTTCTCCTCCCAAAGTCTTAAGTTACTGAAATGTGACCACAGCCATCTCCCCCTCCCAGGCCCGCGACAGCGACTCGGGGACCAGGGGATGCCTTCCAAGAAAACACCTTTTGAAGAATTATAGGTACTAGGCAGATTCTCTCTTCAAGGTAAAGCTAGCTGCTTCCAGGCTGATGGATTCTTCAAGTGGCAAAGGCAGGAGGCTCTTCTGACAGCAGGAAAGGGCAGATCTTAAAGCCTCCATCCAGAGCCTGGTACACTTCCAAGTGCTGAGCCCAGGGATTTATCCAGACAAAGGGCTCCCCTCTGCAGTGAACGTTTCATCTGCTTTATGAATGAATTACAGGCAGTAAGGAAGGGCAGATATCAAAGTGCATCTCCCTATAGAAAGCTATTAATAATAATCTTTATTAAGCTTCTATTTGATGTTGTATTTCCCTATCTTCAAAATTTTTATCAGACCCACTTTAAGAATTAAGATCCTTTCACATTGACTATTGTGGGATTTTATTTTAATTTTCCGTTTTTTCCTCTTTTCTTTATGTGGAATGCTGCGGAGAATCAGATATCATGCTTGAGGATTATAAGTTATTATTGCAATTTAAGGCGGTGTGCTTTTGAGCTTGGGTATCATTGCTTTATTATTTATTTAGAAGTATTGAAACATTTGAGTTAAATTAAAAATGTAATATATAAATTCATCTTTCTTTGTTTATTCAGAATGTTTTATTGCACACCTGTTCTGAGACGGCCACTGCACTAATTTTCAGAAATACATGTATTTTTTCAGAGTTTTTTTTTACCTCACAGTCCCAAACTCTTCATAATTTCTTACATTTGAAAAGTTCTATGCAACTCCAAAAACGGTTTCCTCTTCTCTCTTTTCTGTTTTACGTGTATCCCCAAGATCTCAGTTGACACCAGAGACTTCTGTGGTTAATATGCTTAATTAATATCTGTTAGCCAACCTCCTTAGACCATCGTCTATAAAGTACATTTATAGGACTAATTTGTTTTTACTTTCACTTAGGTGCGCTAATGCAAATTAAAGACATTAACTAATCAGGCATGAGAATAATTTATAAAGAAAAAGAAAGGGGCATGTCTTTTCCAACATAAAGTATATGGAATTGCTACAGAAATGGCCCAAGTGAGCCCTACTGGTTTATTCAATAAGGGTCCTCTCAAATTCCATCTGTGAACATTTGGTCAGTCCTTTTATGGAAAAAAGACATTTCTCCAGGTTCATATTAATTTTTGTGCACATCTGCACATTCACCTAATCCCTGCCCACATACCACTTCAATTAAAATTAACGGAAGTCAAATCCTTGAGTGGTTTTAATTGCAATATGTAGATTATAAATGGCGCCCATCTTTAACCACACAAAAATGATTTCTTTCCTTGGCCTCTCTCTCAGGAATAATATTGAAGCAAAGGGTTAGTTATTGTGGAAGAATTTTCATTTATTGTGTTTCAGCTCCAAATGATACTGAGACCTAGCAGTGGGCAAAAGGCCAATGAAAATTAATGCAAAAGTACAATTAAGGAGTATTTTAAAGAAATGCCTTTTCATTCTATTCAAGGGCAGACGGTGATGTGCATTGCCAGAAAGAGGATAATGTTGGGCATGCTTTAATGAGGCAAGCATAATTATATGTCAGCTCTATAAATGATGCAGGAAATGGCTTCTTCTCTTAAGTAGGTTAAATATTGTCCTTACAGCTGGTTTACAATAGTCACAAAATACTCCTCTCACAGATTCCTCAGAGATACACTTTAAAATGGATTGTATCCAAATTATCTGTCCTTTAAACTAGCAGAGTAAGATTTAATGTTCTCTTATTTCATTTATGGGCATACCCCACGACTGCATTTCCGCTTGCGAAACATTTTCAGCCCCGTGCTGATCTACTGAACCTTATTTATATACTCAAATTAAAACAATAGGCAAGACCACTATTAAGAGTTCTGCTTTGGTTTGTTTTGTTCAGAGCAAAAATTTCTATGTCTGCACCTTCTTAAAAGCAACAAGTAATTGACTCTCGGTCAATTATGAGCAGAATCGCTACTACACACTATCAGCATTTTTATCTTAAAGAAGTCATTACCGTGTCTCAAATCATAAGCTAAGATAAATAGGATTGGCCATTGAAACAGAAAATATTAAGAAAGAAAAAGTCAAAGATGACACCCAGAAATGTCAATGAGGTTAATCACGCTTAGAAGAGACGACCCTAACCTTCAGAACGCGTCAGAGCTGGAGTTGGAGCATGGGTTTTCATTTTACTACTTTATAGCCTGCTTCACAACTACTTGGACAAATACAAAACAAGAATTACAGTGCACCGTAAGTTATTTTAATATCCCGTAGTGGTGCGTACTTCCAATGAAATCCCAAGACTATTATTATAGTTCTCTGTTTGTGTGAAAATGTCAAGTTGTTTCGAGTGACTACATACACTAAATTATATATAACTGTTACTTTATAGCTAATAGGCACTAAAATTACTTTAAAACAGAAATGTAAAGTTATATTTTCATCCTTTTTGACAGACAATAAAGCTTATTTATGAGATACAATTGTTCAAGCATTAAAACATCTCATGTTTACAAAAACATTAAAAAATATTATTACTTGATATTTAAAAGAACGAAAAAAGCAAAACCATTAGGAAAATATTTGTCCTGCTCGGCGACTTCTCTCTTCTGTCAAACTGTCATAACTTCGTTTATGAACGTTACGAGTTTAAATACTTTTAAAATTAAAAAGATTTGCAGGTTCAAACAGAGGCCAGTGATTTAAGGTCTGTCTTGTTCCATCCTGCGTTGGCACAAAATCCTTTCATACGTACTTTATGTGAAATGTTGACGTGATAGATCGTACCTGTGTGTTTTCATCTGGATCCCGACAAGACATGTCCTTTGATTGTCCTATGGCTGCATCACTGGTTGGAGTTTGGTTTTGCTCATAAACAAAGTCTCTCATTTCTTCTTCTGCAGGGGGACTAGGTTGCATGATAAGTCCCTAGGCTTCTGCTTCCTCCAATCCATCCATCCATCCACAGCGCTGGTGGGAAATGAGCAGGTAGAGCGCAGCACCTGCTCTTCCCCTGTGAGACTGTTCATGCTATTGAGGAAGAAACAGAGAGAGGCAAAAGCCCTCCCAAAGTCCCACAGCTCCTCGTGGCATGCTTTGCCCTTTGCACAATGCTAAATGATGATGCCAACTGGCCAGGGGTAGCAGTCGACCCCCAGAGACAGGTCCCGCCTGTAGGATTGATACTGGAAAGTCAGTCCACCCAGAGGCTGACGCTGACCGCTCTGGCTTCTGGGGTCATGGCTACTGCCATGCACTGGTACCAGTGCACCAGAGCACTGTACCAGTGCTCTCTCAGCAGATCACGGGCTGCCCTGAGCCTCTAAGCAGCTCCTGGGAAACGCTGGAAGCATCATGCTCTGTATGGGGGATGGCTTTGTTCCGGGCAACACATGAGGAGTCGGGGCCTCTGGATCTAAGGGCACCCGACTGTAAGTCCAAAGCCAAATGCAAGGGAAAAAATACAATAACAAAGGATTCCAAGAAAAGTACTCCTTCCAGAGGGACCTGCAGGAAAATCACTTCACAGGGGCGCTGGGTGGACACGGGGCTGGGGGCTGCCCACCATCCACGCCCTTCCCAGCAGCACCCAGATTTCCTTTAGAAGCATTGCTTCCTCCCTCCCAGAAATCTGAAAATAGGGGCTCTGGAGTTTTCTCCTGAGAACAGAGGTGTCTCCATCATGTCGGACGCCCCTGCTGGGAGAACGCCCTGGGCTTCTTGTTTTCTAGGTTTTGGAGGAGACTGGCTCATCTTCCAGCCTTCCCACCAGTTCCCTGGGGCCTCCAGATCCTGCCAGGAAATTCCCTTTTCGCTTTCAGGGACCAGAGCTGTTTTGCTCACTTTCAGCCAAAGAAGCCGTACCCTCTGTGTAGCCCTGGCATCTTTCTCCACCGTAAGCTTCGTGGCAGGATGGCAGCCTGGCATCCTTTGTGTCTGAACTTCACACAGGGAATGGAGACCTCCTGCTTCTCCCGGCTCTGCTGCCTAAAACCTGACCCACGTCCTCTGCAGAGCCCATGTCTCAAGGCATCCACTAATGAGGGAGCACCAAGTCCCCAAACCTCCCTCCCAACAGCTGCTGGGAGCGCCCCCCGCCCCAGGCCTACAGCCACACTGAGTCTATTTCAGACTGCAGGTTCAAGGCCCCTTCCCACTGCTTCTGCCGCTATGCCCTTTGCTAGCAGGATATGGGGTTTCCTTGCCTGGAAGATCAATATTCTCCTCTAACCGCCAGTGGTCCCTCCGCCCAGGATCCTCCCGGGACTTTGCCACCAGGAAGTTGTTCTCATGGCTTCCCGTTCCGACCCACCTCCTTCAGTGAGCCCAAGTCTTCCTTCTCATGGAAGGAGAGTGAAGCCCTGAGGATCAGAGCCCGGACCACCATCTGAGCAGCAGAGGGCTCCAGCTTGGAGAGGCGCCCCCTCCAGGCAGCAGCTCAGCTCTGCAGCCCAGGGTGGGAGTGGAGTCTGGGCTCTAACACCATGGTCTCTGCAGGAGGCCCAGCAGGAAGCCGGCGGGCAGCTAAGCCAGGACACATGTTTAGCTGTGTTTTAAAAGACTCATCTCTGATCACACCCCACAGACTCTGTCCCTCCTGCCCAGGCTTCATTAACTATTAATCCAGCTCACGGGCAGGGGAAAGGGAACCCTTCTCTTCCGTAAAAAAGGAAGAAAAAGATCATAGCCTGGCAGAGTTTTGAAATAAAAAATGTTAGGAAGACATAAATATTGTCAAACCTATTTAGCAGTTCACCAGGACATGGATGCGCAGGTACATGTGTTTACGTGTCCACATGTACAGGCGTGGGTCCCGGAAGGCAGTGGGTCCTGGGAATAGTCATGAACCCCAAATACTCACAAACGTTGCTAAGTAATCCTTTGATTTGGTATTGAGTTAATATTGGGTGAACCTGAGAAGGCAGAGAGATTTACCTGTTGGGTTTACTTGGGATTATGTTCAACCTATAATGGCTGATGTAACAATTTCATGCCCTAATATTTAATGAAAAAATCCCATGCTTTTCTCAGGAGTGATGTAACATATCTTATTATTCATTGACTAGATCAAATGAGGGGCTAATGAATAGATGGCATTAGCCAAGGTGAAAGGTGGTACGAGGCAACCAGGTGTCTTCAGAATTTAGGTAAATAAAGGTGTTAACCCAAGTCCCAAGGTACAGATGATATTCAAATAGAGGGCTATTAAGTATATCCACTTAATACAAGAAACAGGTAGACTTGAAATCCCTGTGTTCCTCACATCTCAACATCTTCAGAGGTAAAAGGCTGCATCTCTCCTAATCCTGGATGCCTGGAGAGTTGATTGCCCAGGGAGTTTCCCCGTCACCCAGAAGGGATTCCTTCTTTTGAGAACAGAATTCCTCATTCTTGCAGGATCTATTCCATGGGGTGCCAGCAGAGCTAATCCTTTCCCCACCAGCACAGGCATGGACCCTGACAGCCCAGGACATCAGAGCACCATGTCCCCCACCCTTATAACTGTTCCTATGATTAGTCGTGGTACCCAAGCCACGCCGGTCAGAGCTGTCTCTAAGATGTTAGCTCTCTTCTCTCCAAAACTACTAGTCCTTGACCATGGTGTGAATGGCCATATTTTCTGTTAACTTGGGGGGTGGGGGGAATGAAGCCAAACAGAAGAACACAGAACCCAGAGATGAAAAAGACAGACAAGGTAGATCTCCAAGGACACAGGCTCAACTCTGATCCAGCCAAATTACTTGACCAATCCTGTTGAGTTCCTACTTTCCTGTAGGGAGTTGCAACACGGGATTCGGTCACTTGCAACCAAAAGGATCTTGGCCAAATGCTGTCCTTTGTGAGTGGTCTGTCTCTCACTTCAGCTTCTTTTGCAATTCCACAAACTTCAGTGACCCCAATAGTTAATGCACCTGCTTTTTTTAATCCCCAGCTCGATTCACAGCAACAACCACCAAGAAACACAAGTATACTTCTTTCTTAAGCAAAGTAGGGGAGAGCTTCACTGTAAATAACAAAGGGTGTTGGCTTTCATGACAGTTATCAAATTTATGTTCTTGAAAAATTGAAAAGTAAACTACATCTTAGCAGAACAAGCACTAACTATGAGTTGAGGCTGATTTAGGCCGAGAACTTGTGCAAAATTGAATTTCAAGAGGCTGTGTTAGGAGGCCAGCATTTGCTCTCTGGTGATGGGGACACAGTTGAACCAGACGGTCCAAATTTGGGGGAACTGGCAGGATATTGATGGCAGAACTTGTCCCAGGTCTTGGAGCACATTATATTCCCAGAACTATGCTCCAAACAGCACGGTAAGCAGCCGCAGTGAAGCGAAGAGTGCGACATGAGGGAGCTGTCAGAGGTCATTCCAACTAAAGACGGAAGACCCTGTGTTATGGTTTGTCCTTCTGCAGCTGCCGTAGGAGGGACATCGCAGAGAAGGAAAGATACAGGGGAGGGAAAGTGAAAAGAATCAGAGTTTGGGCATCAGATGAAGAACACAGATCAGTGAGGTTTATCCTAAACCTTGCCCCAAACACACAGAGATTCCCCCAGAGCTGCTGGCTACTCAGCGCTCACCAGTCAAAGGTAGACAGAGAAGTGGATGCCTGCCAACCCAATGTTTGATTCAACAGCTAATTCAAAACCAGGAAACAGCTGGCCGAGGTTGCAGAAGCAAATAACACCTTATTGATCGAAGTGCTGGGCAAGAGACTGGAACCAGGCAAGAGCTTTACAATGAAACTCGTGTTAGTGACTAAATCACTTGTGCCGAACGGGACTTCTGACTGAGGCCATTAGAGGTCCACGCGAGGTTCGTTTCCACCCGTTGGAACTGATTTTCCCTTCTGAGAAAATTAAAGTGGGGAACCACAGAGAAGCAGACCAGAAGGTGTGAGGGAAGTGTATGAGTGTGTGACACGTGTTATGAACACGGCTGTGCATCAGGAGCTTGGACCTGGGAGTCAGGGTCTGAGGAAGGAGAACGCGAGGCTGAGGGGGGGAAAACACATGAGTTATTTTCAGTAGACATCTTTTGACTATGCACTTATTTTAGAAGAACTTTATATCCTTCGTGGGTGTGAAGAAATTGTGAGAGCAGCATTTAACTTTTTAAAAATTTTTTTATTGAAGTATAGTTGATTTACAATGTTGTGTTAATTTCTGCTGTACAGCAAAGTGACTCAGTTATACGTATATATACATTCTTTTTAATATTCTTTTCCATTACGGTTTATCCCAAAATATTGAATATACTTCCCTGTGCTATACAGTAGGACCTTGTTGTTTATTTTTAACTTTTCTGAATAAATCTTTCCTATTTCTATGAAAAAAAATCCCTTAACACACACACACATGCATGCATGCTTATACAAGCACATACACACACACACACATGCACGCATACACACCTTCTGTTTGCACCTGGGCTGCTTCTTCATTTGCTTCCAGCTTTCTTTTCTTCCGGTTACATAACCCCAGTGGCTTTCACCTCCTCTGGGCCCTGCTGTCCAACTGCGTCCTCAGTGTCGTGGCAGCCCCTCCACCTGCTGCTCCGAGCCTGTCCCTCCTGCATTCCCTGATGCCCTGGTCTAAACGTGGTGCCACGTCAGGGCCTGCTGGGTGCTCTGCAGCTGCGTGGGGACGAGTGTTCCTGCTTCCTTACCCCCAGGTTTACTGACAGTTGGCAGCTTGCGCTCAGATTCCAGCCACACCGTGGCCCCTCTAAAGCGTGGACAGCCACTGCAGTGACCAGGGGTTGGCATCCCTGACCTCACTCTCCACGCTAGAGACCCTAGATGGGGCAGAATCCTGCCCCTGAAATGAGAAAAGGTCCACATTTCCTGCTCTGGGTCTTTCTCTCCCTGAAAATGGTGCATCAGAACTGGTCTCTCCTCCACGCATCACCCTGAGTCCAAGTGTGCGCACCTCAGATGTTATTGAACACGCTTGTGCTTGGGAGGCAATGACATGCAGCCCACAGTCACTCCCACGGCCGCGACTCACCCCCCAGAAGAAACCTCCCGGGAGCCCCAGAGACCCCTCCGACTTTTCTCCTGGACGCGTGACGTCTTCACGCACAGCCTGCATCTGCGCTTGAACTTTTTGTGTCAGGTGACAGGTTCTGAGATCTAGCAAAAGCCCCAGAATTGATGAGAAGGACTTCTGCTGGCTGATGAGAGAGGTTGCAAAGGAGTTTTAAAGGAGTCCTTTTCATCCAAGTTACTTCTGCAAACACCTTTGAGAAACAAACCAATGCCTTTGAACGGAGCCAGCCACAATTCCTTCCAAATTGCCTGGAAAGCAATATGCACACAATTAAGTGGTAAACCCTATCCAAGAGGGTTTAGGTGTGGGGTCCTCAAGCAGACACAGCAACCTCTTAGGTGACTGTGACCATGGCCCGTTTGGGCGTGAAAATCTGTGCACGGCTCCCTCTGTGTGGCCCAGACACCAATCATAGAGGCCCCGGGCTGTCAACCTCGATGCCACCCAGCCGTAGCCTGGTACCTTTGCTCCACTGGTTGGGCCCAGGCTCCTCCACTCCACTTCATCTGGTCCTGATATGTCATGTCAGCCCCAGATGCAAGCTAAATAAAGACAGATTCCTGATGAAATAAAAAATGGTGTCAGCACTCACACAGAGCTTAAATTCAGGCTTTTCAGGAAATGTTAAAGATGAATGAGTTAAGGTATTCCCAGCAATCTTGGGCACTTCATCGATCATATGGAAAGCTTTTAAAATGAAGTCACACTTTTTCGGTTTCGGACGGAGCGCAGGGAGAGGACTGGGGTTGGCGGCTTAAACATAGCCTGAAGGGGTTAGTGCACCACAGCTAGCCGGGAGGGAGTCCGGGGAAAAGCCTGCACCTGCCGAAGAGGCAAGAGACTTTTTCTTCCCTCTTTGTTTCCTGGTGCGTGAGGAGAGGGGTTTAAGAACGCTGCTTAAAGGAACTCCAGAGACGGGCGCGAGCCGCGGCTAAAAGCGCGAACCCCAGAGACGGGCGCGAGCCGCGGCTGAAAGCGCGGACCCCAGGGACGGGCGAGAGCCGCGGCTGAAAGCGCGGACTCCAGAGACGGGCGCAAGCCGCGGCTGGAGGCGCGGACCCCAGAGACGGGCGCGAGCCGCGGTTGAAAGCGCGGACTCCAGAGACGGGCGCAAGCCGCGGCTGGAGGCGCGGACCCCAGAGGTGGGCGGGAGACGTTGGGGCTGCTGCTGCCGCCACCAAGGGGCCTGTGTGCGAGCGCAGGTCGCTCTCCACTCCCCTCTTCCGCGGAGCCTGTGCAGCCCGCCACTGCCGGGTTCCCGGGATCCGGGGACGACTTCCCCGGGAGAGCGCACGGCGGGCCTCGGGCTGGTGCAGGGTCACGCCGGACTTTGCCGCCGCAGGCCCGCCCCGCATTCCGTGCCCCTCCCTCCCCGCCGGCCTCAGCACGCCAGAACCCCCGAATCAGCGGCTCCTTTAACCCCGTCCTGTCTGAGCAAAAAACAGACGCCCTCCAGCGACCTACACGCAGAGGCAGGGCCAAATCCAAAGCTGAGCCCTGGGAGCTGTGAGAACAAAGAAGAGAAAGGGAAATCTCTCCCAGCAGCCTCAGAAGCAGCGGATTAAAGCTCCACAATCAACTTGATGTACCTGCATCTGTGGAATACATGAATAGACAACGAGTCATCCCAAATTAAGGAGGTGGACTTTGGGAGCAAGATCTGTGATTTTTCTCCCTATTCCTCTTTTTGTGAATGTGTATGTGTATGCTTCTGTGTGAGATCTTGTCTGTATAGTCTTGCTTCCACCATTTGTCCTAGGGTTCTATCCGTCCATGGTTTTTTCTTACAATTTTTTTCTTAATAATCAATTTTAATTTTAAGAACGTTATTATACTTTACCTTCGTCCTTTCTTTTTTTTTTTTTTTTTGTGGTACGCAGATCTCTCACTGTTGTGGCCTCTCCCGTTGCGGAGCACAGGCTCCGGACGCGCAGGCTCAGCGGCCATGGCTCACGGGCCCAGCCGCTCCGCGGCATGTGGGATCCTCCCGGACTGGGGCACGAACCCGTGTCCCCTGCATCGGCAGGCGGACTCTCAACCACTGCGCCACCAGGGAAGCCCTACCTTCGTCCTTTCTTTCTTTCTTTCTTTCTTTCCTTCCTTCCTTCCCTCCTTTAGACAACGAATCATCCCAAATTGAGGAGGTGGTCTCTGACAGCAAGATTTATGATTTTTCCCCCTTTACCTCTTTTTGTGAGGGTGTATGTGTACGCTTCTGTGTAAGACTTTGTCTGTATAGCTTTGCTTCCAACAGTTGTCCTAAGGTTCTATCCGTCCCTTTTTTTTTTTCCTTCTAATTAAGAATTTTTTAATTCAATAACTTTATTATACTTTATTTTTACTGTATCTTCTTTCTTTGTTTTTCCTTCTTTCCCTCCTTCCTTCCTTCCTCCCTCCCTCCCTCCTTTCGTTCCTTCTTGCCTTCTTTCCTTCTTTGCTTCTTTCTTTCTTTCTTCCTTCCTTCCTTCCTTCCCTCCTTCCTTCCCTCCTTTAGACAACGAATCATCCCAAATTGAAGAGGTGGTCTCTGACAGCAAGATTTATGATTTTTCCCCCTTTACCTCTTTTTGTGAGGGTGTATGTGTACGCTTCTGTGTAAGACTTTGTCTGTATAGCTTTGCTTCCAACATTTGTCCTAAGGTTCTATCCGTCCCTTTTTTTTTTTTTTCCTAATTAAGAATTTTTTAATTCAATAACTTTATTATACTTTATTTTATTTTTACTGTATCTTCTTTCTTTCTGTTTTTCCTTCTTTCCCTCCTTCCTTCCTTCCTCCCTCCCTCCCTCCCTCCTTTCGTTCCTTCTTGCCTTCTTTCCTTCTTTGCTTCTTTCTTTCTTTCTTCCTTCCTTCCTTCCTTCCTTCCTTCCCTCCTTTCCTTCTTTCTTTCCTCATACTTCTACTAATTCCCTCTACTTTTTCTCCCTTTTATTCTGAGCCGTGCGGATGAAAGGCTCTTGGTGCTCCAGCCAGGAGTCAGGGCTCTGCCTCTGAGGTAGGAGAGCCAACTTCAGGACACCGGTCCACAAGAGACCTCCCAGCTCCACATAATATCAAACGGCGAAAATCTCCCAGAGACCTCCATCTTAACACCAGCACCCAGCTTCACTCAACGACCAGCAAGCCACAGTGCTGGACAACCTGTGCCAAACAACTAGCAAGACAGGAACACAACCCCACCCATTAGCAGAGAGGCTGCCTAAAATCATAATAAGGCCACAGACACCCCAAAACACACCACCAGACGTGAACCTGCCCACTAGAGAGACAAGATCCAGCCTCATCCACCACAACACAGGCACTAGTCCCCTCCACCAGGAAGCCTACACAACCCACTGAACCAACCTTAGCCACTGGAGACAGACATCAAAAACAGGAGGAACTACGAACCTGCAGCCTGCAAAAAGGAGACCCCAAACACAGTAAGATAAGCAAAATGAGAAAACAGAAAAACACACAGCAGATAAAGGAGCAAGATAAAAATGCACCAGACCTAACAAATGAAGAGGAAATAGGCAGTCTACCTGAAAAAGAATTCAGAATAATGATAGTAAGGTTGATCCGAAATCTTGGAGATAGAATGGACAATAGAATGGACAAAATGCAAGAATCAGTTAACAAGGACCTAGAAGAACTAAAGATGAAACAAGCAACGATGAACAACACAATAAATGAAATTAAAAATACTCTAGATGGGATCAATAGCAGAATAACTGAGGCAGAAGAACGGATAAGTGACCTGGAAGATAAAATAGTGGAAATAACTACTGCAGAGCAGAATAAAGAAAAAAGAATGAAAAGAACTGAGGACAGTCTCAGAGACCTCTGGGACAACATTAAACGCACCAACATTCGAATTATAGGGGTTCCAGAAGAAGAAGAGAAAAAGAAAGGGACTGAGAAAATATTTGAAGAGATTATAGTTGAAAACTTCCCTAATATGGGAAAGGAAATAGTTAATCAAGTCCAGGAAGCACAGAGAGTCCCATACAGGATAAATACAAGGAGAAATACGCCAAGACACATATTAATCAAACTGTCAAAAATTAAATACAAAGAAAGCATATTAAAAGCAGCAAGGGAAAAACAACAAATAACACATAAGGGAATCCCCATAAGGTTAACAGCTGATCTCTCAGCAGAAACCCTACAAGCCAGAAGGGAGTGGCAGGACATACTGAAAGTGATGAAGGAGAAAAACCTGCAACCAAGACTACTCTACCCAGCAAGGATCTCATTCAGATTTGATGGAGAAATTAAAACCTTTACAGACAAGCAAAAGCTGAGAGAGTTCAGCACCACCAAACCAGCTTTACAACAAATGCTAAAGGATCTTCTCTAGGCAAGAAACACAAGAGAAGGAAAAGACCTATAATAACGAACCCAAAACAATATAGAAAATGGGAATAGGAACATACATATCGATAATTACCTTAAATGTAAATGGACTAAATGCTCCCACCAAAAGACACAGATTAGCTGAATGGATACAAAAACAAGACCCTTACATATGCTGTCTACAAGAGACCCACTTCAGACCTAGAGACACATACAGACTAAAAGTAAGGGGATGGAAAAAGATATTCCATGCAAATGGAAACCAAAAGAAAGCTGGAGTAGCAATTCTCATATCAGACAAAATAGACTTTAAAATAAGGACTATTAAAAGAGACAAAGAAGGACACTACATAATGATCAAGGGATCAATCCAAGAAGAAGATATAACAATTGTAAATATTTATGCACCCAACGTAGGAGCACCTCAATACATAAGGCAAATACTAACAGCCATAAAAGGGGAAATCGACAGTAACACATTCATAGTAGGGGACTTAAACACCCCACTTTCACCCAAGGACAGATCATCCAAAATGAAAATCAATAAGGAAACACAAGCTTTAAATGATACATTAAACAAGATGGACTTAATTGATATTTATAGGACACTCCATCCAAAAACAACAGAATACACATTTTTCTCAAGTGCTCATGGAACATTCTCCAGGATAGATCATACCTTGGGTCACAAATCAAGCCTTGGCAAATTTAAGAAAATTGAAATTGTATCAAGTATCTTTTCTGACCACAACGCCATGAGACTAGATATCAATTACAGGAAAAGATCTGTAAAAAATACAAACACATGGAGGCTAAACAATACACTACTTAATAATGAAGTGATCACTGAAGAAATCAAAGAGGAAATCAAAAAATACCTAGAAACAAATGACAATGGAGACACAACGACCCAAAACCTGTGGGATGCAGCAAAAGCAGTTCTAAGGGGGAAGTTTATAGCAATACAAGCCCACCTTAAGAAGCAGGAAACATCTCGAATAAACAACCTAACCTTGCACCTCAAGCAATTAGAGAAAGAAGAACAAAAAAACCCCAAAGCTAGCAGAAGGAAAGAAATCATAAAAAGCAGATCAGAAATAAATGAAAAAGAAATGAAGGAAACAATAGCAAAGATCAATAAAACTAAAAGCTGGTTCTTTGAGAAGATAAACAAAATAGATAAACCACTAGCCAGACTGATCAAGAAAAAAAGGGAGAAGACTCAAATCAATAGAATTAGAAATGAAAAAGGAGAGGTAACAACTGACACTGCAGAAATAAAAGAGATCATGAGAGATTACTACAAGCAACTCTATGCCAATAAAATGGACAATCTGGAAGAAATGGACAAATTCTTAGAAATGCACAACCTGCCAAGACTGAATCAGGAAGAAATAGAAAATATGAACAGACCAATCACAAGCACTGAAATTGAAACTGTGATTAAAAATCTTCCAACAAAGAAAAGCCCAGGACCAGATGGCTTCACAGGCGAATTCTATCAAACATTTAGAGAAGAGCTAACACCTATCCTTCTCAAACTCTTCCAAAATATAGCAGAGGGAGGAACACTCCCAAACTCATTCTACGAGGCCACCATCACCTTGATACCAAAACCAGGCAAGGATGTCACAAAGAAAGAAAACTACAGACCAATATCACTGATGAACACAGATGCAAAAATCCTCAACAAAATACTAGCAAACAGAATCCAACAGCACATTAAAAGGATCATACACCATGATCAAGTGGGGTTTATTCCAGGAATGCAAGGATTCTTCAATATACGCAAATCTATCAATGTGATAAACCATATTAACAAATTGAAGGAGAAAAACCATATGATCATCTCAATAGATGCAGAGAAAGCTTTTGACAAAATTCAACACCCATTTATGATAAAAACCCTGCAGAAAGTAGGCATAGAGGGAACTTTCCTCAACATAATAAAGGCCATATACGACAAACCCACAGCAAACATCATCCTCAATGGTGAAAAACTGAAAGCATTTCCACTAAGATCAGGAACAAGACAAGGGTGCCCACTCTCACCACTCTTATTCAACATAGTTTTGGAAGTTTTAGCCACAGCAATCAGAGAAGAGAAGGAAATAAAAGGAATCCAAATCGGAAAAGAAGAAGTAAAGCTGTCACTGTTTGCAGATGACATGATCCTATACATAGAGAATCCTAAAGATGCTACCAGAAAACTACTAGAGCTAATCAATGAATTTGGTAAAGTAGCAGGATACAAAATTAATGCACAGAAATCTCTGGCATTCCTATATACTAATGATGAAAAATCTGAAAGTGAAATCAAGAAAACACTCCCATTTACCACTGCAACAAAAAGAATAAAATATCTAGGAATAAACCTACCTAAGGAGACAAAAGACCTGTATGCAGAAAATTATAAGACACTGATGAAAGAAATTAAAGATGATACAAATAGATGGAGACATATACCATGTTCTTGGATTGGAAGAATCAACATTGTGAAAATGACTCTACTACCCAAAGCAATCTATAGATTCAATGCAATCCCTATCAAACTACCACTGGCATTTTTCACAGAACTAGAACAAAAAATTTCGCAATTTGTATGGAAACACAAAAGACCCCGAATAGCCAAAGCAATCTTGAGAACAAAAAAAGGAACTGGAGGAATCAGGCTCCCTGACTTCAGACTATACTACAAAGCTACAGTTATCAAGACGGTATGGTACTGGCACAAAAACAGAAAGATAGATCAATGGAACAGGATAGAAAGCCCAGAGATAAACCCATGCACATATGGACACCTTATCTTTGATAAAGGTGGCAGGAATGTACAGTGGAAAAAGGACAGCCTCTTCAATAAGTGGTGCTGGGAAAACTGGACAGGTACATGTAAAAGAATGAAATTAGAACACTCCCTAACACCATACACAAAAATAAGCTCAAAATGGATTAAAGACCTAAATATAAGGCCAGAAACTATCAAACTATTAGAGGAAAACATAGGCAGAACACTCTATGACACAAATCACAGCAAGATTCTTTCTGACCCACCCCCTAGAGTAATGGAAATAAAAACAAAAATAAACAAATGGGACCTAATGAAACTTCAAAGCTTTTGCACAGCAAAGGAAACCATAAACAAGACCAAAAGACAACCCTCAGAATGGGAGAAAATATTTGCAAATGAAGCAACCGACAAAGGATTAATCTCCAAAATTTACAAGCAGCTCATGCAGCTCGACAACAAAAAAGCAAACAACCCAATCCAAAAATGGGCAGAAGACCTAAATAGACATTTCTCCAAGGAAGATATACAGACTGCCAACAAACACATGAAAGAATGCTCAACATCATTAATCATTAGAGAAATGCAAATCAAAACTACAATGAGATATCATCTCACACCAGTCAGAATGGCCATCATCAAAAAATCTAGAAACAATAAATGCTGGAGAGGGTGTGGAGAAAAGGGGACCCTCTTGCACTGCTGGTGGGAATGTGAATTGGTTCAGCCACTATGGAGAACAGTATGGAGGTTCCTTAAAAAACTACAAATAGAACTACCATATGACCCAGCAATCCCACTACTGGGCATATACCCTGAGAAAACCGAAATTCAAAAAGAGTCATGTACCAAAATGTTCATCGCAGCTCTATTTACAATAGCCCGGAGATGGAAACAACGTAAGTGCCCATCATCGGATGAATGGATAAAGAAGATGTGGCACATATATACAATGGAATATTACTCAGCCATAAAAAGAAACGAAATTGAGCTATTTGTAATGAGGTGGATAGACCTAGAGTCTGTCATACACAGTGAAGTAAGTCAGAAAGAAAAAGACAAATACAGTATGCTAACACATATATATGGAATTTAAGAAAAAAAAATGTCATGAAGAACCTAGGGGTAAGGCAGGAATAAAGACGCAGACCTCCTAGAGAACGGACTTGAGGTTATGGGGAGGGGGAAGGGTGAGCTGTGACGGGGCGAGAGAGAGTCATGGACATATACACACTAACAAACGTAGTAAGGTAGATAGCTAGTGGGAAGCAGCCGCATGGCACAGGGATATTGGCTCGGTGCTTTGTGACAGCCTGGAGGGGTGGGATAGGGAGGGTGGGAGGGAGGGAGACGCAAGAGGGAGGAGATATGGGAACATATGTATATGTATAACTGATTCACTTTGTTATAAAGCAGAAACTAACACACCATTGTAAAGTAATTATACCCCAATAAAGATGTTAAAAAAAAAAAAAAAGAAGTCACAAATATCTTAAGATGAGAGAATAAAAACCGTACTAGTTCGAGACATTGTTTTTGAAACTTTAAAAGCTTATCACATTAGCCAAAAATACAGCCCTTCACTTGACAGCCTTCAACGGGTAGAATTGAGGGCATGGGCTGCTGCTTCTTACTTTTCTGTACTTTGAGAATTTTCTGGAAGAAGCCCGAGTTTTCTTTGTAAGCAGAAAAAAAAAAAAAACTGCAAATCTGTCATTAATTATAAAATACTAAGGAAGCTAAGACTCACACAACTTGGAAGAAAACTTCCAGCAGTACTTAGGTGATGATACACACCCAGGATGTGATTTCTAGGTTAACAGTTATTTTATTTGCTTACAAATGGGTAAAGTCTAGGGAAAGAACATTTCTCTCTACATATTGCACTTGCCATGGAGATGCAATAGCGATCTCTCTAGAAAGCATGTTTCTCATGTCGTTTTAGTGTGTAATTGTTCCATATTTAAAATGTTGACTGCAATCGCTGAGGGTAGTGTTTAAAATGCATTCAACTGACACCTCGTCCTTGTGAAAACCAGGTATTTGTCTCTGTCCTCTGAGGAAGCTCATGATGAGGAAAACCCGAGGCGTAATGAAGAAGGATGACATCCCAAAATGAATCCAGCTTCATCCCATCAATTAAATAGACTGGATACTAGATATCTTGTTTGATACAGAAATAAAAGAGAATATGTAACTCGAAACGCATGCTGTCCTGTACACAACTGTGCCTTGCAGTGACATGCTTTCATCGGAAAAGGCGATGGAGTATTTCAGCAGTTAAAAGCATGTCTTTTCTCAGCCCTGGAGGTCTGTGGCTGGTAGAATGCTGCTGAGACAAGATTGCCGCCCTCCTGGCTGACGGGCCTCAGAGAGCTTTGATCGGTCGGCACAGGTGAAATATTATTTCAGATCCCCAATGACATTCTGGTGACATCGTCTGATGCAGTGGTCTTAGAAATCCTCATAATATTCATGGGGTAAGTCAACAGACCCCATGAAGACATCTAGTCTGGAGAGTTCATCATGACAACCTCAATATGCTCCAGTGGGGTTCACTATCATTCCCACAGAATAGTAATGACTGAAATGAAATGAACAAAACATTATAATTATGGCAACTTTCCAGTCTGAGGAAAATACTTAAGGTGGTACAACTGCTGACGAGGCGCCTGAACAGTCTCCCTCGGACACGGCCTCCAGCGGCAGCGGATAAGGCAGGGTCCCTCCAGAAACCCATCAGATGGGCTCCTGGACACCCTCCCGGCTCCTGCCCCAGCCTGGCGCGCCACATTCAGGGAGAGCCACGTTCCCGAGGATGCCAGGACCGGAGCCCCAGAGGAGCTGGGGGCACAGGTGGAGGCCGGGGACACCGGGAAGTAGAAATGAGAGAGAAGGAGGAAGCTGGGTGGTCTGGCCACACTTTGAGGATGAAGAGTCTAGAAGCTCCTGGATTCTTGAGAAAGCCTAGTGCTTACAGAAGAACTCTTTGGGTTTTTTCCTTTTCTTTTTCATTTGTTTCTCCTTTAAAGCTTTCATTGAAAAATAATATTCTAGGGAACCCATGGGTCAAATACGTCACATGCCCTTTTCTGTAGATTGGTAAGAATTTGCCTCAGAGGCAGAATTGAAATTCATTCATTTTAAACCTATCTTCTCCTGACAGAGGACAGTCAAGTACCAATGCCTAAAATCATCAGTACTGCGTAACTCTTAATGGCGTGGTGACACGTGACAATGGGCACTTAACACTTGGCCTGAATCCCGTTAATATATGGTGATGGAGGTTATTTGGGGCCTGAGCCTGAGCAGGACAGGCTTACTGGCCAAGCACTGACATCAGAAGCAACTGTGTGAGGCCATTTCCTTGTGTGCAATTCACACTTGTCATCACCACGGCCGGCCACACTGGACATCCAGGCAAGGACTCCTCTTAAGGTCACCTCATTAGTCAAAAGTCCATTGGAGCTTCCAGAGGAAGGGAGCATGTAGGACGCAGCAAACTCCTGGGATGGATCAGCTATTTATTTGCAGATAAAAACTTTTTCAGTTCAGAAGCAAACTAGAGGCAGGGGAGAATCATTTAAAATAGCTCAGTCACACAAAGTCATCTGAAAGGGAAAAGTGGGCCAAACCACCCGGCACGGAAGCTGAACCCCAGTGAATGTGTACAATTTCCCGAGTTAGGGATTTCTAGCACGAAGGGGTAGGCGCATTCCATCTCTGGAAGTTTAAATTCATGGGGCACGATTTGTCAAAATTGAAAGGAAATCACGGGCCATGCTCCCTGAGACAACCTCTTCCCGATGATGAACACGGTGCCCATAGGAGGCTTAAAGGAAGGGGAGGCTCCCCTCCCTGGAAAATGCCAGAAGCAGAGGGGAACCCATTCCACGTCAACCAAGGAACAAGTCATGGGAGACCAATTTGATTGCACTTCCCTGATAGAATTTCAAGAACCGCCAATGCTGAGAGCAATACACATCTTCTGGTAAAAGTTTAACAAAGCATTTGACAATACGATCTATTAGATTGCAGAACAGACTTCCAAAAGAAGTTGTGGGAGTGAGCTCTCTGGGGACCTTTCAAATAAAACAGGACAAGCCATTCGACGAAGCATGTTGCAGAGAATAATTTTTTTTTTCACTATGTTCCTTGATTTAACTGGGCCACTTAATATTTTGGGGGTGAAAATACGATAAGCACCATTGAAACCAGTCCTCTTTCCAGAGGAAAACGTCATCAGAAACATGGGTTTGTTGATACACTTTTCGGTTTCTATCCCTTGCTTCCACATAAGAAAAGCGGGCTCTTCTCAGATGACCCCACTTCCCTGAGATAATGAGAACCCGAGCCCACCAGCCATGCCCACAGAAGGCAGAGGAAGGAATTCACCAACGCTGGCCGAGGCCACAGGCTTCTCCACCAGCAACCAAGGGATCCAGCAGTGGGATCCCACACACCGTGCCTTCCACCTGCAGCTCCACAGCCACCCCAGCAAGAATGTTAGCAACCCGGGATGCTCTCTCCCAAAAAATAACACAGAATTGTCACTGTAGCTTGACAATTCACACAACAGGCACACAACGTGGTCTGAAACCCCTTAAACCCCCGTGTCCACTATGACAAAATATGTAACAGGACATCATTTTCTATCATTCTTTCCTTTAACCAGCCGTACAAATATTTATAAGCAAGAAAACTCCAAAACCGCGTTTGTCTAAGATACAAATACTAATTGCTTCCCTAGTCGCACTCTACTACTTTTGAGGAGGAAAAAAAATGATTTTGTTTAAAACCTTGCTACAAAATATATGCAGAATTTGTTTTCCAGTGAACGCCTAATAAGGCTACCTCTTAAGTCAAGATATGTAAAAAATTACCCTTTTCACAGCTGATAAAATACAAATTAATCCTTAGAGGGTTTAACATGTGCCTATGTACTACTTTCAAATCTGAACGTACCATGGCAATTAATATGGCTTCCGTTAGCCTGTGAGGAAATCAGTAACTTTACCTTTGAAACTAGAAATAAATGCAAAGTTGACCCTGTTTGAAACGCCTCCTACCTGTGTGTGTGCAGGAGCCCGCGTTTGCTTGCAAACGTGCTACTAAAAGTGTGATTGGATGCCCTTCAGAAGATCACAATTGCCACAGCCCCTCTGTAGTGGTACCATTGTTTCCAGAATCAGTTTGAGTTCCAAAAGCTTTAAATTGTAGTGTCTTCAGGGTATGAAATAATGTTGTTTGCATGCAACTGCAAGTTCAGTTTATTATGAGAAATGCAAACATTTTAAAAATTAAAGAAACATTTTTCTTTGTGTTCACAGTTCATTGTGTTAGTTTAACCCTGGCACTTAACCTCCACAGTTCAGTTTATAAAGTCTCCTTTCATTTGTTTTTGCATGCATGCAGACTTAACCCTTGGTTACCCAGGTCTTTTTTCGAGTACCAGTAAATGAAGGCTTTTGAGAGCAAACGTGCATTTCTCCCATCTCCCGGAAGTGTGTAAGTTGGTAGGCTACACAACTATGTAATTACGTTGGCAGAAATTTGATTATTCCTTACTTTTAACGCACCATTCTTAGAAAGCCACTCAGGTCTATTTTTAACCTTCATTTATTTAGCGTACGTATTTCAGTTTTCTAAACTGGATTCAGGGCATCTGAGGCCATAACAGCTTATAACCTAAGCCAGACTGAAGTTGAAATCTGTGTCGTAATTTCACCCAATCACATTTCTCTTTGTTGATACCAAGCATTTTCCAAAATGAGCTGCACATTTATTTTTTCATCTTGGACTCAAAATTTTAGTCTACAACTAAAAGGGTCATCTCATTGTCTTCTTCAAAAATAAACCCTTCTAATTATCACAGTGCTTATTCTTTAAGTGCCTGGTAATCGGGCAGGCTTGACTCACAGTTTTTAAGGCCGGGATGTCTGTTGGTACCCTGCTTTTGTGTATTCATCAGCAAAAGTCTATAGAGTTTCCTGTAATGGTCTCGGTTTATTTACAGTTTCGCCGTCATATTTGTTTAGGCTAAAAGAACGCCTCTGCAGAGTTAAGGAGAGCAGCCCTCTTTGCTCTGAGAATTATGTCACCTCTTCTGTCCCATTTCAGCCCATGGAGCTCTTTTGACAGACAGCACGAACAAATCTGCATAAGGAAAAGTAAGTGACAGCTGGGGTCAGACTGTCTCTGTTTAATGACACTGCCAGTTACACATTTTGAATTGTTTAAATATGAGTCTACCGCTTCCACAATCATCATTTCACTGGTTCCACTTTTCATACCCAACAGCCAGGACACTGACACATAATTACACACTTGCTGATGGTATCGCCGGTGCCGATAATTAAAACTGCCACCCGAGGATTGCGATTGCTAGTCTACAGCTGGGATGTTGTCAGGAGACAACAACTGCAGCAGCTTTTAACGCCGTCTCCTTACAGGTGGACCTCTGGTCCCGGCGCTGGAGGAACCAGCCGGCCTCCACACATCATTTGCAACGTCTCACACAAATGAAGAAAATCTATTAACAATCCAGTAAGTGGAATACAAACGCGATGACCCAAGGGTTAAACTGTCTGCTTGGAGTCAGGAGTTGGATCTGTTAGGTATTGTTCTTTTCTTCCCCTCTTGTGGCTGTATTTACCGAAAAGATCACCAAATGGTCTCCCGCCTCTGAGTACAGCCTCACGTTTTCACCTGTGAAGTTGGAGAGGCGGCAGAGACAGTAGAGCTTGGCTAACTGCTTGAAACCATGGCTGGATCCAAATTTTAAAAATAGGGGCAACTCTGGGGAAAAAAAGAACTTTAAACCCTTACAAGTTCTTAACTAAAACTAGGTTTAATTTCTTGGGAGGAAATGAGATTGAGACAGAAAGAGACTGAGGGTGGGGACATTCAAACCTCTTGGCGGGTTGAGTGTAATCCCCACACTTCTGCCCAAGGATGTGGTCCTGCTGGTGGCATAACATCTGGTGACTTCTGACATCCAAGTTTCTCCTCCCTCCGTGCAGGGACAGACAGAGGGGGCAGAAGTGTGAAGAGTTGCTAAAATAATCTAAATAGGGCGGCAGGGAATTCAAGAAAGACAGGAGCCATGATGAGTAGACACAAGCTGTGGATTTATGAATGTTAAACATTAAAATATTAGAAAGAAGTAACTGGAAAAGTTAAAGCTGCCACAGACAAGTGATAATCCAAATTTTAATAGGCCCCGACAGCATGAGAGAGAGAGGCAGCTTTGCCTGGAATGAACTATATTTATACAATTCAAAAATGAGCAATTTATTCATTGTATTAGGCCGAAACCTTATCATCACATGGGTCTGTGTGTCTTTCATGGACTGCCTGCCTTTCAAAATAACCTCCCGGCACATCTACCCTGGGAAAATGAAGACAAGACCACTACCTGCTCCCCGAGCTGAGCTCGGGAGGAAGCGTCACACAGCAGAATTAAAGCTACTTGTGCAGGAGAGGTTCTCCCCACACCCTCTGCTAGGCTCACCTGCCATCCTGGTTTTCTGGACTGAGGCGTCCAGAAAGTCCCAGGCCACCCAGATCGAGCTGGTCAGCTGCCTACACCACTCCATTACATCAAAGAGAAAGTCGGATTGATTTCTTTTTTTTTTTTAACCTTTTCGAACCCTACTGCAGAATCACCGAATTACATATTCGGGGCTAATCGAGCTAGAGCTGGACACCTTTATCCCGGAAGTAACAGGCATGTACTGGGCGGGTCTGAGCACCAGGCATAGTCTAAAAGCTCCCATTTCAATCTATTGTAATTTAAAATATCTTAACATTAATACCAGGAGGATAAATTATGCACTAGAAAACAAAATTGCATGAACTTTTAAGAGGAAACACAGGTTTTCAGAGGGTGTTTGCTCTTTGGGCTGGATGGACAGCCACGGTTCAGCTCACACCTGGAGCGTACTTCTGTTTGCATTTGAGCAGTACGATCCAGTCTACTTTCCTGTCCCCCCTTCAGGCCACAGAGAAGGACGTGCCCAGGGACACCTCACAACTTCTCTCCTAAGATCCAACCTTCCTCCCTGTGTCTTCCCCTCCGGAGTCTGAAGTCTGCCAGCGATTCTGCTGGAAGGCAGCAAGTGTGCCCAGGGCAGGCGAGCCTCAGCTTTTCCCTGCTCTGTGGTCACCAGGAGTCCTGGGGGTCTTATCTATAAACAGTGATAACGTCGGCTTTCGCAGCCTGCCATGAAGGTTAACGTGATCTAACAAATGTGAAGTACGTGGTCGTGCTTCCCAGCTATCAGGTGATCTGCTGACGGTTTCGTGGTTGAATAGGAAAAGTGATGAGACTGTTTCATACACACCACCTCACAAATTTACAATTTCTATTATGATTGACTCAGAAATCTCCTTAAGTTCTTACTAACTGGTGTTTTCTTAAAGTGCGTGCCCTGGAAGAATCTCACTGGTCAGTTCTCAGGTAATATTCAGGAAACAGTGCCAACACCTTGCCTAGAACGTTTTCACACTATTTGTGTGTCGGTTACATTCATCACATGGATGTTTATTGCTGCAATTATGCTGTGTTGTCTCCCCAATACCCAAAATGTATCAATGACCCGAAAGTTCAAATTTTTAAATAATTTTAATAGTTAATAATTGTGTTAATATTTACTAAATATAAAGTAAATTTATTATATTTTTAAAATAAAGAGTAGTTTTAATATTTATTACTGTTTAAACTTTTAAAACGAAACTAATGACCTAGCTACTCCAGCACAGTGAATGTAAATAATGAACAGACTTCAACACAAGCATACGTCATAAAAAGTGAATCTGCAACAGAGGATGTCTATCAAGCATCCAAAATTGTCAAGAGCTATTAGGAAGTAAGATGAGGATTAACTGGAAATTGACTCTTATTGACCTGCCAATCCGTGCATCACTAGATCCAGTGTCTTTGATAAAACAATCGCAATTAGTGGCATGAAGGCATCAGAGGGGGAAAAGAGACCAAAACTGCAGAAACGGCGCTCAAGAGCAGAGCCTTCCTTGCAGAAATAGGTCAAGTCACACTTATTGAGAAGTGTGTAAATCTGCCACTAGTTAGATCTTATGGTCAGGAAATGAGAAGAAGCAATGGGCGAAATTCCTCAGTGACGTCACTCTGGGATGTCGCTGATATTAATGGCGGTTATCCTCACCTATGTGCCCTCACAGGCGTCTTGCTGCACGGTTGGGCAAAGCCCCCTCGTACGCAGAGCTCAAACCAACTCTGCATTCGTGTGAGAGGCACACTGGACAGCACGCTGCCCCCAGAACACACAATGGACAACTCAGAGTCAGCGGGGACATCTTGAGAACTCACGCTGCAAGAGAAGAGATTTTACATTTATTCCATAATTACCTGCTGAGCAGTGACACAGACCAGAGGAGGAGTGTGGAAGCCCGCTCTGCTGGGGCAGACGAGAGGTCGCATCTGAAGCCTGATTTATACACACTGTTCACTCTTGGGGAATTGAGGGCCTCTGGTCTTGACTCCAGCTTGAAGAATATAATAAAAATCGTGCATATTATCAAGTCACAGAGGCAAACTATGTGTGTTATGCAAAGAAAAGAACAACAGTGTTCTGTTTTCCCACACTATGAGACAGTAAGTTCTTCATGTGAGTTTTTGAAATAAAAGAAGAAATAAAAAAATTTTTCTTTGTGATACTAAAATGCCATTAAAAAACACTGTCTGCTTTTAAAAGGCTTACTGAAATGACCTAACAGAGGGATATACTGAGTATTTTGAACAGCTAGCTCAAGCTTATCACTTTAGGACTAAAATTCCACATGTTCATACTGAAAAAAAAAAAAAGGTTAAAATTTCTCAGTAAGACCAAACTGAAGAGTAAACAGCTTATTTGTCAGAAGTTTGAGTCTTGCCAAACACTTGATGCTTTTTTGCACTATGAACAAAAGAAATTAATGCTATATTTTAGGAGGCATATTTGAAAACCACATGTAAATATAGAAACAGCATGACAAAATATTTTTCAGATCCAAAAGCAACCAAATTCTCGGTTTCACCACTATTTTCCCCAAACTGGAGCATTCAATCTTCTGCAAGAATAACTCGGAGGCCCTGCGGGTTTGGTTCCAGACCAGCACAAGAAAGCAAATATTGCCATAAGACAACGCACACACATTTTTTGGTTTCCCACTACTGTACTGTAGTGTATTAAATATGCAATAGCCTTATGTCTAAAAAAACAGTGGACATACTTTCATTTTAAAATAATGCTGTTGGGAAAATGGTGTCAGTGGACTCGATCAATGCAGGGCTGCTACAATCTTCAATTTGTAAAAAACACAGTATCTGCAAAGTGCAAAAACGTGAAGCGCAGTAAAACGAGGTATGGCTGGACTTAAGAGTGATGCAGGCTCAGGGACCCAGCGCCTAGGGAAGCCAGGAGTCCTCAGTGAGAAAAAAGTCACCTCTCTCCAAGGGTTGGTCGGATCCACACTCCACGGGATGAGCAGACCTGTGATCAAGGTCACGGAAGCTCTTGACATCATTGGTTCATGTTACACTTGGAATCCCAGCCAGGAGCAATGCACAACTCATTCCCAACAAAAGAAATTGTAGGTTAAGATTTTCTGACTCAGAATGTAAAAGGCTGAGAAAAGAAACTGTCTGAAGGTTCAACTACTGAAGGCTTAGCTCTCTTTGCTACGTATCAGGCATCTTTGTTAATACCACTGCCCTCACTGATGTGTACATAGGAAGTGTCCTTGCTGAAAGAAAACATAACGTTTTATAAATTAAATTGGGATGCATTATTTTCTTTAACCCAAACTCCAGCCCCTTTGCTCTATCCATGGAATTGGGATGATTCTGTGCACTGGAAATCTGGGCACTTCTGAGCCTTAAACAATCAAACAGCAAAGACGGGCCCCAGTGCCCACATTTAGGTCACTCAGAGACGCAGCTGAGCAAAAACTACACATGTGACTGTGCATTTGTGAATTTTATGGGCCTTTTCTTTTTGAATCTGGCAGTCAAAGTAGCCATCCCGCCAACTCGAAGATCTCCAGGGAAAAGAGATGCATGTGCATAAGCGCAGAGAGTCAGAATGAAGCCGTTAGCATCTGGGTTTGATGCGCTGTGGGCCCGCTCTCTGTTTTGCCACGCCGAGCTCTCCCAGCTCTGGGTACCATCAAGCAGCAGGCGTTCTGGCCTCTGAGACACATGGTGCCCCAAGGTTGGCTCTGGGACAGGTCGGCCCCAAATAGAGACCTCGCATGCAAACAACTAAGAACAACAATAACAAACGGACAACAACACACAGGCCATCCCCTGTAGGAAAGGGGAAGACGTGAGGCCTTTACACTCACAGCCGCCCTGTGATCAAGCTGTGAATCCAGGGCGTTCCCTCCCGCCAGGACACCAGGGGAAGAGCGAAGGGTCAAAAATGGACCACCAGCCCTGCGCTCCTAGAGGCTTCGTTTTTCTAAAATTGTGAGTGGGGGGGTCCCTGGCCAGGGGTGAGGTGGGCCCAGCTGTGTGACTCCTGGCCCAGGCCCTCTAAGGGACGCTCCCGTCGGCATTAACGTCTCTTTCCACGCTACCCTGGTGCCACCCAACCTTCCAGCGGGCAGGGGGTTCACACAGAGGCAGGGATGGGAACGTGGGGGGATGGAAAGAAGGAAGGCTCGGAGTCCAAATGCACACACATTCCAAGCAAGGGACTCAGGGCACAAGACAGCCGGGGCCCCGGGCCGTGGAGCTGGTGTCGGGCCAAGGGCTCAGACTGGGACACGGAGGGGCAACGGGACAGGGGCAGCTGAAGGCCTGCGGGGGAGCCGGCCGTGTGCTGCCGGGGACCCCACTGCCCAGGGCCTGCCGTGCCTCGCAGCTCGGCGTCACGATGGGGAAGGAACAGCCCCTTGAGAGCTGCTTACCCCCCAGGACCCCAGTCCTCTCCAGATGCCCCGTGTTGGCCAGCCTGGCGACGAGCAGAAGCCGCATTAGACGCCCCCTAGCAGACTTCTCCCCAAATGGTACTTCCGGGCAGCATTTCTACACTGTCCAAAAAGTTTCCATATGAAATCAGGTGGTGCTGTCCAGAACCAGACATTCCAGAACAGCAGGGACACTTCCTCAGACGGAATTTATTTTAATTATATTTAACACGATGACCGCAGTGGCCACTGTGTGGCGGAAAGACAGTCCCCCCCGTTTACCAACGGGAGACGCGAGTCAGAAGCTGACGGAGGATGGTACTTCCGAGGGTCTGTCTCTTAGGGCCAGGGTTTCTTCACTTGACTAATCTTTTCCTTCCCCTCAAATAAACTCCATAAAGATCCTCTTTAAAGTGCATGGTGGGCTTCCCTGGTAGCGCAGTGGTTGAGAGTCCACCTGCCAATGCAGGGGACACGGGTTCGTGCCCCGGTCAGGGAAGATCCCACATGCCGTGGAGCGGCTGGGCCCGTGAGCCATGGCCGCTCAGCTTGCGTGTCCAGAGCCTGTGCTCTGCAATGGGAGAGGCCACAACAGTGAGAGGCCCGCGTACAGCAAAAAAGAAAAGTTCATGTTTAAAAAAAAATTAAAAAGTGCGTGGTGCACATACAGTCCCAGCGTCCTGAGAACAGTGGTAGCACTGCCACCACCACGAATGACACGCCTCACACTTGCAGACAGCTCAGGATGACGTGTCCTGCCTCTTACAGTTGGCCTGCCTCTCTCCACCATCACCCCTATTTTGCAGAAGGACAGAGGAAGCCAAGGGGCAAAGGTAGGCAGCTCTCAGGGAGGAGTTCAGAAGAGCAAGCCCTACGGAGACGCCCCTGTCGGAGATCTGGGCTTTAGCCCGAAGCAACCTTGACTCCACGTGAGTAGATTACTGAGATTCCTAGAGCAGGAGATACAGAGGTGGAGAGACACAGAGATCTGTGGAGAGCAGGGTTTGTGAGGGATCTGTTCTCTGTGAAATAACAGTTCCTTGTGGTCCAAGCAACTTAGCAGCTGTTCAGAGCGAACGGGGCAGGCGGTGCGGGGAGAGGGCACTGAGTTCTTGAGAAAGAAACTCCATTTGGACCAGTTGGCTCCAAAGTGGCTGGTCGGCCTGCCCAGCCCAGAGTGAAATAGAGATCAGGATTGAAGCGGTCAACACTTTCCATCCATCACATGAACAGACAGACCCGCTGTCCACAAACACTGGGGCCCCTGCAGGTTCAGGCTTGGGCTGGAGAGAAAGTTGCTGTCTACAGACTCTGTTTCCCCCTGTGGCCTGTGCCCCGCGCCCTGACCCACTGGGAGAAGGCCACCCGACCCCACCTTCCCGATCTCAGGGCCCAGGAACCAGGCCGGGTTGGGGGCTGATTCGGTGACATGCAGGCCTTGCCTGACCCACCTCCTGGCACATGGAAAAGTTCCAGAGCTCATTCATACTATGATGTAAATAGCTTATATCTTCCCAAATGCATTACCTTTTGGAGAGCAGCAAAGTTTTAAGCTAAAGACGTATGTCCCTAAAAATCAGGGGAAGAATCAGACTTTCCTTCATTTCACCTATAATCAGCCCAAAGGTTCCCAATACTCCCTGAAGAAGTGATACACAGAAGAGACACAGAGGAGGCCGGAATGACCCTGGCGGAGAGAGAAGAAGGAAAAAGGCACTGGACAGGGCCTCGTGCTCTGCCCCAGGGCCCCCTCTGAAAGCCTCGCTCTCCCACCAGCCCCCCCGCTGGTGGCCTAGCAGCCTTCGATCTCGCAGACCTGCACTGACACCGCAAGTCCCTGCAACTGAAAGATGCCATTTCAAATGCAAAAAGGCAGTCACTTCAGCAATATTGATTGCCAGCTGCCAGCGGCCGCTTCCCTCGGCCAAACACTGAGTGACTGCTGTCACAGGCGGCCACAGCCCAGTGGACAAAGGTGACAGGGCATCTGGCTACACACAGGATGCCTGTCTGGACAGCAGCAAGGGCCCAGCGCCCACGAGGAGCAGGGTGATTGCAGCCACGTCGCAGCCCTGCTGACACTGCTGCCTCCCTTCCACAGTCACCGGGCTCGGGGCTCCCTGCGGACCCCTCCCCAGGATCCGCTCCCCTCCTGGGCTGGACAAAGCTGAGCTCACCCTGGGCTCTCAGGCAGACGCTGTAGCGACGGCACAAAAGCAAGATCAGGTGGGGGACCTCACCCCCACCTGCGTGGGCTCGGGGAAGACAAGGCACTCCGCTCCTGCAGCCCACCTGCCAAGCTGCTCAGAAGGGAAGGCCAGCCCAGGGGTGCAGTGTGCTGGGCCAGTGGGACGACCCACAGGGCCGGCTCTCACGGCTCCCCCAAGGCCAGCAGCAGATGCTCTGGCCGCTGACGTACTGATGGGCTGGTCTCCCTCCTCCCCGAAGCCCTCTGGGTCCTGCCACTCTCAATCAGTCCCAAACACTCCCTGGAGAAGGCAGGTTCAGTGCGGCCTAGCCCACCGCCTCCTGCAGTGGTTCTCAGACCATCTCCCTGGCTCTTACCGGCTCAGGCGTAGCCTGCTTATTCAAGGCCCAGCCACAGAATATATATTGGTTGCCATAAATAAAGTGAGAGACTGAACATACAAACAGACCATGGCCAGACGACAGATGACAGTGGAATTCTGACCCACGACCCCAGCAGTGACCAGCCCAGGAAGCCAAACCACAGCCTCTGCCATAATCAGCCCAGAAAGGCCAAGACGGGTCAGTAGCTGCCAGCTTCTCTCATCGTTGCTCCCGCTTCCAGTGCAGGACCAGCCAGAGAAAGTCAAATACGCTCCGCAGACGTATCCCATGTGATGCTCACCTTCCAGTGCAGGACCAACCAGAGAAAGTCAAATACGCTCCGCAGACACATCCCATGCGATGCTCAGCTTCCAGGGAGCGGCCTCTGGCTTCCCCGGGCCGACAGCCTCCAGTCGGGGCTCACGTGGAGCCCCCCGCCTTTCTCCACCGTAAAGCTCGCCCACTCCTCTGCCTCCTTTGAGGCTCTGCCAAACACGAGGGACGGTGGCCGAGCCCCTTGCTAGAGCCACCGCTGAACAAAGAGCGTCTATTTGTTCTCTTTTGGGTGGTCTTCACTTACTTCCAAAAAGTACATGCAAGGACCTCAAATAATTCACTTTAACTACTCTCTATCTTAAGAGGGTGAGAGGACAACTCACCGACTCGGAGAAAATATTTGTAAATTACATTATCTGATGAAGTCCTTATATCCAGAATACACAAAGAACTCTCAAAACTCAAATGTAAGTAAACAAACAACTCAATAAAAAATGGACAAAAAACGTGAACAGACGCTTCACCAAAGACGATATAAAAACGGCAGCAAACACACGAATAGACATTCAACATCATTAGCCACCAGGGAAAGACAAATTAAAACTACCGTATAGCGCTTAGAATGGCCGGGAAAAAAATACTGGTAATACCACGGATGGGCAGGCATGTGGATCAGCTGCAAGTCTGATACGTTGTCGGTAGGGATGCAAACTGGCAGCCACTTTGGAGAATAGGTTCACGGTTCCTCGTAAACCTAAACACGCACTTACCATGTGACCCAACAGCCCCAGTTCTAGGGTTTTGCCCAAGAAAAGTGAAAACTATGTTCACACAAAACATCTGTACCCTGATTGCTTAGAGCCATTTATAATTGCCCAACTGGAAAACAAACTGCAATCCATCCATATTAAAACAAACAAACAAAACGCCATGGATGCATCTCAAATGCCAGTGAAAGAAACTGGACCCAAAGGCCGTATCCTGTAAGATTCCATTTATACGACATTCTGGAAAAGGCGGGGCTCTGGAGACAGAGAACAGAACAGTGGTTGTCAGGGGATGGAATAGAAGAAGCGATTTACTCCAGAGATGGAGCACAAGGGATTTTGGGGGCTTATGGAACAGACCTGTGTCTTAATCGCGGTAGTCACATGACTCCAGGAAACGTCAGAACTGTCCACCACAAGAAAGAAGTTTACTGTATGTATAAAGGGAAATAAGTGACATGTTTAAAAATCCTCTCTATCGGCAGAACTTTCAGGACGCTCATTTCCAGCAAGGTTTTGAAGGGCAATCACAGAACTCTGTAGTCACACATTGCACGTTTTATGTTAAAACGCCGTTAGTAAGTCAGTCAAACGCTAATTGCAAAAATGGAAAAAAACAATAAGTACATCCACTTCCCATCAGCATCCTACCCCATCTTTACCACCCGCGCCCCCCCCACCGACAGCACATTTTAAAACCTACTGATTTACTTGTATTTAGAACACGTATTGTTTTCTGATGACAAAGGTAATACACACTCACTATAGAAATATTAAAAGAAGATACAAATAATACCAACTGTACCATTGCTAACTAACCTAACCTATGATTTTCTTTTTCAAAATACTCATTTTTTTCTTGAATGAAGTTCTTATTATTACCATTAATGAAACACTAAATATCGCTCATCACAAATAGAAGGTATCCGTAAAATGAACATGACTTAAGTAAAACAGTTTAACTATATTTTAAAAGATTAGATTTTTTAAAAGAAATACAGGTCATG
Organism: Orcinus orca; assembly: GCF_937001465.1. Classification (NCBI taxonomy): domain Eukaryota; kingdom Metazoa; phylum Chordata; class Mammalia; order Artiodactyla; family Delphinidae; genus Orcinus; species Orcinus orca. Next base: position 87,183,369 of record NC_064572.1, read on the forward strand.
ATAAATCTAAATAATTCCCCTAAAACACATACTGGCAAGTTACCTCCTCAGTGAGAAGGATGGACTTCTCCACCATCAGTCGTGAGTGATGGGCTATTCGGCTTCCAGTCGGTTCTCAAAGTGGAGGGTTCAGCAGCACCCCCAGAGGACCTGCGAAAACAGACGCAGGGCTGGTGCCACCCCTGCCAGCGTTTCTGATCCTGTAGGCCTGAGGCAAGGTTTGCGAAGCTGCCCTTTTAAAAAATTCTCAGGTGGGGTGGCGGCCGCTGGTCCGGGGACCCCACTTTGAGAATCTCTGCTTTAGGCACTTCTGTCTTCTAGATGATTCCAGTTTTCAGACCGAATATAAGTTAGTACCAAGAAAACCAACTGCCATTTTTACATTCTCAGAAATAGTCAACCATCTCACCTTGGTCATGTTGGACACCGAGAATTAATCCTTAAGCCAAATGGCATAAGGAACTTTGGGTTTAGGCAGTCTCCAGAGTCTGCTCTTCTGAATAAATAATTCGCCACATCCTGGAGGTGATGAGAATTTGTTCTCTGTCCACTCACCACTCCCGTCGAGATGGGGAAAACACCCCTGAATACCTTTCAGCAAGTCTTTCAAGTGTGTCTTCATCATGTTCGAAATATTTTTAGTGGGTTCTTCAGAGGAGCTCCCCGCCAGGTCATCTGAACCAGGAAGCGACTCTCCTGCCAGCCACGGTCGCCACCTTCTCCTGTCCTGCGCGTGGAGTACCGATGGCGGCTTAAGCTGCCTTCTAGGGATGAGTGCACATTGTTCAAATGAGCTAATACGTCTGCAAGATATGCTAATTTGCAAAGCCAGCTGTAATCGTGCATACGATCTCGCAATTGGGAGGTTTCATCCAGAAAGCTCTTGAAACACAAACAGAGTGAAGACTTTTCCAAGCTAAGGCCAAGAAGCCTCGGTGCTAAAGAGAACTTGTCTGTAGTCAGTGCCATCTCGCCGGTGGCCTCCTCTTACCATGACTGACAGTTTAATTGCTTTGCTGCACTCTCCTCTCCAGTCCCGGCTCCTGTCGGGGGTTTCCCCGTGGGCTTCAGGGAGGAGGTGTCACACCCAGAGCACCCGTTCTGCATCTGTGTGTCAGGGAGAGGGCTGAGACCTGCACACGGCACCTAAGGGGGACTCCCTACAGGAGCCTCATCCCAAGTGGAAATCACCAAAACACCATCCCTGAAGTATGCTCATTACACGTTTTTTTCTAAATTCATTACAATACATAGGACTATTAACATACCTTTTGAGTTCTTCACATGCTAAAATCCATTTCATACCATCAGTGGTGAGCATCAAGTCCTCACAGTATCTCATTAAAATATTCATGCTTCCCGAATAAGTGCAAGAAAAATATTCAGGAGTAGCCAGGTCACAGACAGAGATAAAGATGACCCCAGGAGAAGAAAACCTAATGAAGCCATTACAATCTTATCAGAAAGAATCCACTGAGCCAAGATTCAAGAAATATGTCCATTTCCACATTTATTTGTAATGGATTTGGTCACTGCATTCCTTTGCACACTCTGAGTAATAAATGATAGATGGATGGATAGAAGGAAAGAAAGAAGGATGGATGGGTCAATGGATGGATCGATGGTTAGGTGGATGATGAGTGAATGGAAGGATGGAAGAAAGGAAGGGAGGGAGGGAGATGATGCAGAATCATCACTACATCTGGAAGCAGATCGGCCTCTCCTGTTTGATCGTCGTATAACATTGGTCAAGTCATTTTTGCTCTCTGAGCTTCAGTTTCCCCAATTTTAACCAAAAAAAATACAATAATTACTGCCCCACTGAACATTTGAGGTTATTATAAGAATGATATTAATAAAAAGAAAGGGATTATTGAGATATACATTTATCCATTGGCTTAATTTCCTTTCTTGTTTTGTTTTATTTAAACTTTGGCTGATGTGAACCATAGGCTCTGTCCATCGTTCACAAACGATTCACTAGCGCACTTAATCCAAGCCACTGGCGACATGACAATTTACAGAAAAAATCAGCCCTAAGGTGACAACAATAGCTATCATTATATGAGGACATCCTAGGTGTCATGCAATGTTCAAAGTGCTTAACTACTACTGACTCATTTAGTCCACAAACAACCCTTTGAGGTAGGTATTATTATTGCATCTATTTTCCATGAAGGATTAAGACACAACAATATTAAGCAACTTGCCCTCAGTCACAAAGTTGGTGAACACAGAGCCAGGGTGCAAACTCAGCGACCTGGCCATTATGAGCATGTAAGCACCACGAGCTCGTATCTGGAGTCACACAGACCAGGGTGGAGGGCCAGGTCTGCTGCACAACCTCATTTAGACTATAACCTCCTTTCTCATCTATAAAATGGGCATAGGAACGTTATCTATTTTACACAATTTTATGGATTACATAAGATACACATGTAACCTGATTAGCACTTCACCTAGCATATAAGAACTAAAAAATGTTTGAATTTTGTTTTAATATTTATAACAGGCCACTCTCAGTCCCCTAAAATACTGAGCATAGGCAAACCTACATATATGGACACCCATCCAATTCATTTTCTGCTGAACAGAACGTTGGGAGCTGTTAGAACTCTGTGTATGCACGTGTGTGTGTGTGTGTGCGCGTGTGTGCGTGTATGCATGTGTATGCACATGTGTGTGAGTGTGCATGTGTGTGCGCGTGTGTACGCACATGTGATTGAGTGTGTGCATGTGTGCATTTTTCTCCAGCTGAGCTGCTACCATTATCAATCAAGAAGAAACTCTGAAACCAAAACAAAAATGCTAATACACTTCTGCAGCTGTGCCAGGAATTTGAATAAAATGTGTTCCCCTTTCCGAGAAGACTTTAAAATGCCTGAAATCTCTCAAACGGAGGCCCAAGGGAGGTGTTTTCTGAATCCTTATCCCACTGCCGCTTTGTCAAACTCACCCAAACAGTTCTTGGGTGATTTCATTGGAGACTAAATCGGCAGAAATGAGCTGAACCGTGTTTTCTTCCCCATCTTCTCAAGGAGGCCTGGTGACTCTCCCACCAAGTCTCCAGCAGATGGGGTCACCAATGAGACCACTAGGCAGCCTCCTAAACCCAGACGCAGGTCCAAATAATCCACTCACAGTTCAGGCCAATCTTTGTTCCAGATGGTAAGTGGAGGTGGGCGATTCAACTGCGATCCCAGCTTTTTCAAACTGTGTTCTCTTACATATTGGTCTCCCGCTGCTGCTGTAATAAATTACACAAACATAATGGCTTAAAACAACACAAATGTATTATTTTATAGTTCTGCAGCTCAGAAGTCTCACACAGGTCTTGCTGAGCTACAATCAGGATGTCTGCAGGGCTGAGCTCCTTCTGGAGGCTCTGGGGGAAGAAACCATTGCCTTTGTCTTTTCCAGCTTCTAGAAGCCGCTCGCATTCCTTAGCTCATGGCCCCTCCCTCCGTCTTCAGGGCCGGCAAATGTGGATGGAGTCCTTGTCCTGCTGCATCACTCTGACCATCTCTTCTGCCTCTCTCTTCCAATTTTAAAGACCCTGTGATTATTTGGGTCCACCTGGATAAGCCAAGATAACATCCCTATCTTAAAGTCAGCTGACTAGCAACCTTAACTCCATCTGCAACTTTAATTCCCCTTCACCATGTGACATGGCATATTCCCGGGGTCCATCTTTGGGGCCATGACACCACCTCCTAGAATTTACCCACCTCCTTCAATTCTTCCTCCCCCCATAATGCCTCCTCAAGTAAGAGCTCTTCTCAGGGAGAAAGTCTGACACCTAAGAAACACCTGGCAAAGCAGGTTTGATTCCCTCCTCAGAGTATCTGTTCTTCACAGAGAGACACAGCAACACATTTACGATGGACACCTGGAACCAAGTGTTAAGCAGAAAGAATGAATCTCCAACTGTAGGGTTAAGGATGGGAGAGTCTTGGGAGTATAAGTGGGCCTTCAGGGGTGAGTGCTATGAGTTCGGAGCCTGCACTGACTTCCCCATCATCCATCCATCCATCCAACGTTTACTGAGCACCCACAACCTGGCGCAGACACTACGTGTGCCAAGGAGGTGAGAGAGTCAAGTGAGGGGATAGTCATTCACGAAGCAGCCTGTGGGGAGACATGAATGTGGACTAGGGGCTCCAAGAGACAAAAGCCGCCTGTATTCCTCCTCAGCGCCCTTGTAGCCCAACAGCTGTGACTACTACGTAACAGGCAGCTGGGGACACACTACCTGTTTTTAACTGCTGTCTTCATCCTTTCGACTTCACAGCCTTAACCCATGGGTAAGATCACTGGGTACCCTCTGCGTTGACATTCATAAAGACAAACACGATGACAAAACTTTTATTCACTTAGGCCCTGATAAGGCCAAATGTTGTCAAGAAGGACAAGAAACAGTAATGGAGACATCTCCACACAGAGGACCTCAGGGCTCAAGAGAACGCGCACTTGCTTCAGAATCAGATCCCAGTAGGAAGGCGACCTCCAGCAAGTCTCCCGGCGCACAAAATGGAGGTAATAATACCCAGCCGGTAGGGCTGTTGTGCAGGTTAAATTGAAGGATAACAGATGTAAAGCATCATCACCTAGTTGGTAGCCATTAAATGTTAGTTTTCTCTGCTCCAGCAGTTACTCACAAATTATCAGCATTTGCTGAATCCTGAAATACCAACGAGTTACTCAAAACCAATCATTATAAACACTATACTCGTGCTGGCTGTAACTTCTCTCCAGTTTTAGCAAAACCACATAAGAACCACACGGGGACATTTGGATCAAGCAATAGGGACAGCTGAGCTGGGAGCCGTTTCATCACAGGACCCCACCCAAAGCCAGCTGGACTTCACTCCACTTTTTCAAAGTTGCTCCAGTAAAAGGTGGGTGAAGTCAGGCTTTCTTTTCTAAAACCCACCAGTGAAAGCAAAAATGATGGAAAATGAGCTCCCGCTTCAGTGAAGGTAGTAAATGATGGCAACCTCAAATAACACGTGATGGTTGACAGCGACACAGAACCACATCTAGGGTGGACCCTGCATCTCTCTGCAGAGCCAGGACAGCAAACTGATGTCACTGAAAATGAGAAGGTCTTGAAGAAACTGGGAGGAAGCATAATGGGAAGGAAGGCATTGCTGAAGACGGGTCCTCTGTGGAAACACTCTCGGCTTTTGAATTCCAACCCAGAGAAAAACAGGAGAGAAGGAAAAATGACAGGCAGTTTTGTAACTATTTACCATTTAACCTTAATTCAACAACAACAACAACAAAATACCCACTAAAAATATGAGTTTACTGGGAGGCATTCCAAGGGCATGCCAAAGTGAAAAACAGGAAAATGAGGAAAACCTGCTCTTAAGTTAGACGATGATGCAGAACAGATGAGAAACCAAGGTGACTATTTCACTAGCTCACCCCCTCGCCGTGCTGTGGCTCAGACTACCCTTGAGTAACTAGCAGGGCCCATTAAGATCGTTCCCACTGGAAGATGAGCGGTGCTCCTCAGGAAAGGTCTGACAAAGACATGACCCAAGTGAAAATAGAACAGTCAGGAAAAAGGCTGACAAAGGACACGCTTTCAAAGAATTGTTCCAAAGACAGGGGAAAATATCTTCCAGGCAAATGCTTCTTTATATTCTCAGATAAATTTAAGGGAAAATGGAATATGGAAGAAATACCTGAGAGAAGAACTATAAGAGACAAAACAGAGAACATCACAAAATAGAGATAAAAATGAAGAATAGCAGAAGGGGATAAAATTTAAGATAACAAAACTGTTACACAAACGAAAACCTCAATTAAAGCAGCAGGAATCTGAACAGACAATGCCAAGCCTATGGAAACTTCACAGAATGAACGGAAAGATGAAGGGTTACACATGAGAGAAAGACATCAGGTTCCAATTTAGACTCAGTCAGTTCCAACACAGATGCAGCTACTTCATTCATTCTCCACGTAGTCATTCATGTGTTCGTCCTAAAATTCTTGAATAATTGAGTTCTGACGACGTGCAGGTGCTGTTCCAGGACCCCAGACGTAAGCAGTGGGGAAGCCGCCAGCTCCCTAAAACTGACTTTATCATAAAGACGGGGAGGAAGCAAGGAAATGAACCAAGTTCAGATACTGTCAACTGCTATGAAGAAAACTAATCAGAGTAAGGATAGAGAGAGGGGCTGGGAGGAGGGGTCCCCAAAGGGAGCGGACATGGTGCAGAACATAAAATCCTTCCCAGATATCATGGAAGGAACTTTCCTAAACTAAGGAAAGACCTGATCCCCAAATCCAGTGGAAAAAAATGATACAAGACTATAAACACTAAGATATATCCGGAGGAAGTGACTGAATTTCAAATATTTTTTTAAAAAACCTTTAAGGACAGGAACCAGAACAAGGAAATCAACTAACAAAGGTAAATTCCTGGATGACCCGAGATTTTGTGCACATGGTTCAGAGCCAGGGGCCCACAGAACAATTCAGGCTGCACTGATGCTTGAACCTCAGCTGCGGATGGGGAGGCCTCTGGTGCCTCTTTAAAGAGCAGTACTCCCAAACCCACATTCAGAACCTCTGACTCACTAGAATGGAATTGCTGGTCTGTATGATAATCTCTGATAATTCTGAGGTTGCTGGGGTCCCAGAAAACCACACTTTGAGAAACACTATTCTCCAAAGATTGGGGGGAAGAAGTATGACTCCAGGGTTTCACACCCAGGCAATTTGTTTGTGTCCACACTGAATAGAAAACTTTTTCTCAGTTATAGCATCCATGAGCCCATCATGGAAAAAAGGCTAGATGAAATCTAGGAAAATAAATAAGGAAATTAGGAATGAGAATATGAACTGGTGGTGAGCATTGCATGTATTTAAATATGGAATCAAGATAAAGAGATTGTAAGAATTATGGGGATAAAGCAGAAAGTCAATACTGTTTTATTTTAATCAAAAATACTAAAATTGTAACAAACTAACAATAATCCAGAGATGGGGAGGAAAAAAGAGGATATAAAGCCACATATTTCCCCATCTTTCATGGGTTGGGACAAATCGGTATTATTTGAAGTTGATCAATCAAGAAATAGAAGTATAAGCAATTTTTTAACATAATAAAAGTAACCCCTAAAAAAAACTAAAATGAAACCTAATCTTCCCAAATATTTACTAGACAGACTCACTCTCTGGTCCAATTTTCTCTCTGTGGCTCTCTCACACACTCAGATTGTGTGAGCAAAAAAAAGAATACAAAGGAAGCATAAAAAATGGAAACAATAACATAAAATCATGCATAACACCTTCTAAAAATACATCTGTCACAATAGATGTAAACTGGATAAATTCACCACCTAAAAAGTATATTAAATTAAAATTCAAGTATATGCTGTTAAGAAACAGAAAGATTGGAAGTAAAAGTGTGCAAACAAAAAGAATATTCATGATGAGTAAAGCAGCTTTCAAAGCAAGACGCCTGAAAGCCTCCGCCTCGTGCTGAACACTCACAGCCTCAAGATGCTCTCAGCAATGCCTGCATCTCCATCACATTCCCCTCTTCACTTCCTTCAAAGTGCTATTGACCTCGGTGAATTGTCAAACGTCTTGCTTAGTTGTGGCTTCTTGTCTGTGACATGTACAAAAGCAAGCTGGGAGAGGGTGATGGTCTTCCTTCCTCATCCTTGTTGCCTAGAACAGCACATGAGTGATGGCCAGGAAGTATGTTTTGCAAAAATGAATAAAGAATAGATGTGATTTCAATTACCATTTAAATGATTTGACACAAGAAAATCTGTTCATCTTTGATCAGTAGATCAAAGACAAGAATGTGAGAAACAGATTCATGAAGAAAGTTTATAAAATTGAAAGTTCTTTTCTGATTTAAAAAAAGACTTAATAGGTTAGATTCATCCTTAAATGGTGCAAATGTGCACACACACACACATGCACATGTCCACACACATACACACACCCAAAAGGCAACATAATACTTAACAGTGACATTTTGGAGGCCAGTGTTATTCATTCAACATAAGAAATGACTAACGTGTTCTTAAGTCCTTGTATTTTTCTAGAGGAGGACAGAAATATACAGGTTAAAAAGTGCAGCAGTCATCAAAATAACAATGTTTACAAACCAAGAGAGCAGAGGAAAAAACTTAAAAAACCAAACAGAAGGCAAAGAATGAGAAAGAAAAGTCAAAAGAAATTGTAATTATAAATTTTTACTTACTTATTACTACTTAGTATATTGTTTATTGTAAACTATAAAAATAAAAATATTTAAAACTGACCAATAAGAAACAACACATGAAATCATTGGGGATATAGCTACAGCAGTATTGGGAGAAAAAAAGAAAGCCTTGACCGCGTATTAAAAAGCTGAAGAAAAATAATCTAAATCTCCAACTCAAGAACTTGGACAAGAAGAGAATGAACCAAACACAGGTGGGAGGAAGAGCGTGCAAAGATAACACAAGTTAGGAAAGCAGAGAATATAGTGTATCTCCAGAAAAAAAAAGTCAAGATACCAAAAAGCTACCAGAAATAATAAAATATTACTCATATTGTCGGTCATGAAATTGTTATTGAAAAATCAGTAACTTTTCTTTATAATAAATAGATTTCAAAATGTACTGGAAGGGGATTTCTCATTCACAAGAGCAAGAAATCAGACGAGAGTCTTAGGTATAAACGTAAGAAGCAAACAGAAGCACATTGGAAACACATTTAACTAAATGAAGGGACATAAAAAAAGCCTTAAGTAAGTAGAAGGACATACCTCCAGAGTGAAAAGACATCAATTCTCCTAAAATTCACAGATTTTAAAAATCAGGAATTTTTTTTTAATTGGCCAAAATCTAAAATGGTCATATGGAAAGAGCCAACAACTTTCGTACGAGAAGAGGAACTGCATTAACAAACATATGATAAAGCTACGTTAGTTAAAGCAGCTTAATACATACACCGTGTGCTAAAATTCATAGAACTGTAGAACTAAAAGAAAATAAATAGAACTAAAAAGAAAAATGAAAAAGAAGCTACTAGAACTAAAAGAAAAAAAATCAATTTTCCTGAATGATTAATTTTAAAAAAAAAGGCAATATGATACAGAAATAAAAATGGTTATGTAAATCCAGGCAACAGAATAGAGTCTCCAAAAATGAATAAAACATATGGAAATGTTCATGTTCTAATGCTACCATTCAAACAGTGGAGAAGGATGGACAGGTCAACAAATTGTGTCAGGACGACTGACTAGCAATTTCGGGAAAGGGAAAATGAATCCCTACTTCAACACTTTACACCAAAATTAACTTCACTTGGGCCAAATACTCATGTGTGTGCGGGCTTTATTGAGATATAATTGCTATACACAAAAACTTGGACATACTTAATGTATTCAATTTGATGAGCTTGAACATACGCGTACACCTGTGAAACCATCACCACGATTAGAGCACTAAACATATCCACCACCTGCAAAAGCTTCCTCTTGCCCCTTTGGGTTTTGTTATTGTTGGTTTGGTTTGGTTTGACTACAGGGGCTATATGTAGTAAGAACACAACATGAGATTCACCCTCTTAACCAATTTATAGGTGGACAATACTGATTTGTTAACTAGAGAGTAGAATGGTGGTTGTCAGGGCCTGGGAGGAGAGTGGAAACGGGGAGATATTCAGTGGGGGTAAAGTTTCAGTTGGGATGAACATGAATAGAATGAATATGTTCCAGAGACCTACAATACTTAACTTTCTCAATGGAAGCATGATAGTTCTAAAAGAAGCATGGATTTTCCTAATAAGCTAGAAATAGCTAAGTGGTTATAACTGTGCCCCCAAACCCAGATAAAATAAAGAAGACTGATAGTGATGCCTAAATAAAATTTGTCAAATTCACTGAAGCAAAATTTCCATATATTAAGTAAATTTCCATATACTAAGTAAAGAAATGAAAATCTGGGGGAAATGCACACAACACCTATGACGGGTGAAAGGGGGTTTTCCAGAATGTAAGAAGAACAAATCACATCTTGTTTGTTTGTTTAAATTTCATCAACCCAAAAGGAAAATGTCCACAAATATGGATGGGCTGTCGAGAGAAGAAATACCACAAAAGTATGAAACAACCGTAAGTCAAGAAATGCACATCATAGCAAAAAGTACCATTTTTACTTACAGATTTGCAAAGGCTTACCAGCCTGTGAATCATCCAGTTCTGGCAGTAGTATGGGAAGGAGGCACTGGTACTTCCTAGTAATAGCTGGACTTGGTGCTCCTTTGAGAAGGGCGATGTGGCAACAGTCCCCCAAATTTAAAACGCACCTGGGCTTTGACCCAACAATTCCACAAGGGAGACTGAATCTTACCATGCACTCACTTCATTGAATCTCACAAAGATTCTCTCTGCCTCTCTCTCTCTCTCTGCCTCTCTCTCTCTCTCTCTCTCTCCCTCTCTCTCTCTCTCTCTCACACACACACACACACACACACACACACAGAGGTGTGTTTATTCCAGATGAGATACAGAGAAAGCTTTCTGTACTCAATGCCCTGGTCTTTGCTCTCTACGTGAGTTATTTTAATTCTCGCAACAACTACGTGACATGGGTGTCTTTTACTCCAATTTTACAGATGAGGAGACTGGCTTACAGGAGATGGGTGGCATGGCCGGAGGGTGATAAAGTTAGGATTTGAACTGAGTCTTTTTTATACCAAACTTGGTCTAAAGCACTATCCTTTTTCTTGCTTTCCTTTTGTCTGTAAAGGAGGAAGACTGGAAACAGCTTCAACATCTATGAGTAGAGGACAAATTAAAGTTGTTTCTGGAATACTAAGCAGGATTCATTTCCATCAGCTTGAAGGTACGTGTAGATATGAAAAAAAAATTGTCCGGGATATATCAGGTGAGAACAAGAAGGCACAGGGTACGTAAAATGCGGTTCCTCTTGTGTACGTGCCCTGCACACGCTTGTGACAGGATAGAAGAAAGTCCTTGTCACACACCCTCGGGGGAGAGGACCCAGACACATGGGAAGTGGGCTGGTGGCAGGGGGCAGGGGGCACACTTTTAGTTTAGCCTATTTTGTACTCTTTGCTTCCTTTTATAGTGAACATGTCTTTCTTTTATAATTTTTTTTCAAAAACTAATTTTGAAATAAAGAATAAACATTTCCTGGATACTTCCCCAGGATATGAGTCTGTTCCAAGAGGTCCACACCCAAATCAGGTCTGGTAACATTCTGACAATAGGATTTCTAGAAAGAGAGGAAAAAATGACTTCAAGATGTGATGTTTCCTCATCAACAAGGGGCAACGAGAGCTGTGCTCCTGCCTTGCTATTGGCCCAGGCCCACAGCATTGGTTCTGGCTGTGATACAGTGGTGCATAGGAAGCCGACTGCTCCCAGGGCTTCAGCTGGGAGCACAGGTCCTATTTTTACAGGGTGTGTGCCAGACCTCTCCCACTCCCATCACTCATTTGAACAAGAACATGCCCCCCAGCTCAAGAAACAAGAGGCAGGGTCACAGGGCACAAGTATCCTGTGTTTTCCCGATTGGCGCACTCTCCACTCCCTGGGAGGAATTCTACAACTAAAGACAAAACAGTTTATCCCCTTTAAATGAGGGGAGCCTCACAGAGCTTCAAAGGAAAAGGTGCAAAATTTTAAGGGATGGTCCCACGTACACAGCCACCCCTCACTGGGGAGGAAGATTTTCAAAGAATTAGCCCAGAAACTTCTTGGAGGTGAAAGGGTAACGCACTGGGGACAGCCATCCAACCCGATCTGCTGTGGCATTTTTACAAAAGAAATTAGAATTTCATCACACGGGGCTTGTGAGAACATCAGCTATGTTTCAACACCGTGTTCGTAACATAAACATCAGCCATGCGGTCATTTGCCTGTTTGTGAATTTCCATCGCAGATAATTGAAGAACAAACCCCAGTTCAGTTAGGGGAGATACACAGCTCCTTATCGGAGGACTGTAGATGTTCCTCCTAACAGTGTACAGACACGGAGATTAAATTTCAGAGAGAGATTTATTTTGCGCTATTGTCCTGTTATTCACCAGAGGATTGTGCAATGCAAGTAATCTGATCAGAATAATGCATAGGGACATATTTCAGAAAACCAATAATTGTGGTAACACTGAGCTCTGCAAGGTGCCAAAATAAAGTCCAGAATGACACTCACTCTTTTCCCCCAATTCCTTAATCATAACTTCGTGGGATGGTGCAATGTTGTCCATTATAGCACAAGCTGGCATAAATCACTATCGGACTTCTGGAGATTTATTGTAATTTGAGATGTAGAGCCCTTCTCTAGACCCAAAATCAAAATGATATTTTATAGACGAGGCCTCAGAAGGTTTTACAGCTTTTTTATCTTAAGGATTCTTTGTCCTTGGTTAGGTACCGCAGGTTTGTTTTTGTATCACGTTATGAAGCAGTTAAGTCAAACAATGGAAAAATTACTAAAACTGGCTGTATTTAAACTGTTTACTTCTTTAAACTTTTGACTTACCTACGTAAAAGGTCATCTTTCAAGAACAAGACCCAAACAGAATCATTGCCTCTTTGCTTTCCTCAAGCCCTTACGGAATAAACAGAAGCTGTAACAAGATCCCTTTAACCATTTTTTATTCTGCTCATATCGGCAATGATTTTATAACAGCCGGTTGGCCTCTCTCACATTATCACAATCAGTGCATCCTGGGATTAAAAACCATTTAGGGCCCAAGTCTTAAGCAGACTCCCATTATGCATTGTTTCTTTTTACTGTCACCAGCTTTACTGGCTCCACTAAGAAGTAGGGGAGCCAGGTCGTCATTTTTAAGCAGAGAGCAACCCACTTACCAACGTGGAAAGTGGCATCCGACGAGATTGCAATGGTGGCAGGGAAGCAAATGCATGAGCTCTTGATGGCCACCATCCCCACTTTATCGTGAAATGGTCGCACACTACATGCCTCTCCAGAGACTTTTCCCGGAAATATTGTCTTTACAAACACCGACTGGTGTCTAAATTGCTTAAGAACAAATATGTTGAGTTGCTGAAAAACCACATTAAGAAGAGCACAGCAATCTAACTAGTGGCTTAGAAGCCTAATCACAGGGGAAGTTGCAGGCAATTCCGGCGAACAGTTCAGTTGCCCATGGATGGATTCTGGGTGTGAGTGGGTCCCAGGAGGACGCACTGCCCACCCACCTCCACTGTGATGGTTCACTTGGTAGAGCAGGGTAGCCTCCACCCTGGGCGTGGTGCCTGTGCAGATGAAATAAACAGGGAAGGTCAGTTACAGCCACACAGCATCTCCTTCCAGGATCTCCCCCCGCATGAAATAGGGTGGAGACAGCGGATTCACTCCTGTGCAACCCCAATTTCCCAACTGTCAATTTCAAAGACAGAAACCACTCTGCAGAAACTGAACACGGGATAAGATCCGAAGTCACTCCTTTTGTTGTTACCACCAAGTAGAACAGGCATCCCAAAGGTGATTGGGCTTGGAATCTAAGGTGAACTTGAATTTGGACAAGACCAGTGGATGTTTTAATAAGCTCTTATGCTGGTTTTCTGTGCCCACCTAAGAAGGACTCCACCACTTGTAAACAGTTAACAGGGAAGGAAAGAACTCTATCTGGGAAGTCGGTGTTAGTCTTTAGTTTATCTGTGAAAACAGGAAATGGGTGGTTTCTAGAGAAACGAATGCCTTCTGAGTCTCACACTGTTAAGACTATTAATCTAGTCTACCTTAGAAATAAATCACATTACCACCTTATATTTATATATTGTTTGACAGTCATTTCCTTATTTCTGCTTCTTAACCATGTGAACAAAGGTAGACATTATCATCGTCATTTTAGATGATAAAACTGAAGCTATGCAAAAATATTGATGTTATTCCTGTTAAAACTGGAAATAGAGCAAAGATGTCTATTATCACTATGTTTTTTTAACATTGTTCTGATAGATTTTCCCAATGCAGTGACATGTGAAATATTAAAAAAATGAACTATTATAAATGAAATGACAAAATTCTTTGCAAGAAATATACCACATACATAGAAACCCTTAGAATTAATTCAAGTTTTAAGTAAAGTAGCCAGAAACAAGTTAAATATAGAAGAATTAATCCCTAAGTTATTAGAAAACAGAATGGAAGAAAATTAATTTCCTAATAGCAAACAAAAATATAAAATTCAAGGACAAATCCCAACAAGAATTGTACAGAATTTGCAACAGGAAAACCACAAGTACTTCCTGAGAGACATTAAAACATTTTATAGAAATAGATCATGGTCATTGATGGGAAGACTGAATACAGTAAAGATGGATATTTTCCCCAATTAATTTAAAAGAGGACAAATGCAGTCGTAATCCCAGTGAATATTGTTACGGCTCCCGACAGAATCATTCTAAAATTTATATCAAAAATAAATAACAAAGAAGTGGTAAGAAATTACGGGGGGAGAAGAAGAACAATGCGGGGAAATTCTCCCTGTCAGAAAGACTCATTTAACTAATGACTTTTTCATTTAAAAGGGAAAATTAAAAACCATGGGAAAGAGACATTTAATAAATAGGGTCAGAAAAAATGCCCAAATGTGTAAAAAAAATTGACGTAAGTTACAGGCACACCTCATATGATATAACAAAATGAATTCCAGATGGGGTTAAATTAACTCACTAAGAAAATACTAAAAAAATGCAAAAAAATTTAAGTAACACTATAAAAAAAAAATATATATATATGCTGTAAATTCCATGAAGGGAGAATCATGTCTGTCTTTCCAAATAAATGAATAAATGAGAAAACACGAAAACAATGGGGGAAAAACACAAAGAAAATATGGATTGCTGTGATAATTTAAAACACCTTTTTAAAATAGAAGGCAAATAAATCTGGGAAAAGTGCAAATAACATGATCAAGTTCTTAATATAGAGAGATGTTATTAGTCAATAAGAAAAAGACAATTTGAGAAAAGTGGAGAACATTTCTAATTGTGGTTTGGGAGCATCAGGAGAGACCCACACTGTGACTGTCCTGCGGCTCTGAGGGCCTGCTGTGGTTGGTGACATAAATTTACACTAGCCTTCATTTGGGCAGCCCAGACACAGAAGCATCGATCTAAATACACTTTCAATACTTTGACATCATCATTATCTAGGGATGGTGTTGCTTTACCAAGATTCCTAGATAGAGATACACTTCCAGTCACTTTTTGCTAGGCTGAGGTTTGATAAAATCTTTACCAAAAAGAAAAGTTAGAATTTCGTGCTAACTTGGCTCACAAAAATAAAATAGAAAAGTTTCATTTTTCTGTGAGAATTAGTCAATTTATCTTACACGTACATAAAACATTACTCTGCAAGGATGATAAAAATCTATTCAATCATCAATTTTTGTGGTTTAGGCACCAAGAAAAACTCTTCCATTGCAAAAGCTTCCAAACACACATGCGCACACACACATTATAAAGGAAGCCAAACACGCAATCTGACTTCTCAAAACCGGATGCTCTGTTCATGGGTGTTCATAACCTTTGTCTTCAAGCATCTAGAAGGAAGATAAAGCCACTCAAGAGTTAATGAAAATTAATGATGGAAGGGAGACAGGCGACAATAAAAAATTAAATTGACTAATTTACAGGCAAAGTTTAGGGAAAAATATACAAAGAAATGGATTAAAAGGCAAAAACTCAATTGTTCTCCTTTAAAAAGATAAAATAATGTAATGGCACAAAGTATAAGGGGGAAAATATGTCTTAGAACTTGTTCTGTATTTCTGATTTACTAGCAGAATAGATGCTCTTAATTTAAAAGTTAGAAAACAGGATTCCGATTACTATGGCTGACTGAAGACATATTATTCTCTCATCCCTATCCAAACCCAGTTTAAATCACTAAAAGAATATTTTTTAATCCATTATAGTACTAGAACTGTACCCCTCAATAGATCAAAACAGAGAAGAAATTCTGGAGGTTACAGAGCACACGGAAATTGATCAATGGCAAATTCCAATAAGTTAGAGCGCCAACAATTCCAAACAGACAAAAAAGAGGGCCTTCATGAAAGTAAGCTTTCCAGGAGAACCCCCATAACACCCCAAGATCAGAGGAGTAAAAAGATCAGGCCATGGACGGTTCAGCCTAGAAATTATTTAAAGGCTAGTCCCCAAAGTACTGCGATGAGCCACACCTCCCAGTGTTCACGTCCTTGTGTGGGCACCTCCCTCATCCAATCTGGGTGGCCTGTGACTTGCATTAAATGGTAGGATGGGGGTTGGGGAGGACAGGGCACAAGATCTGAGTCTAGCCTTTAAGAGAACTGGCTGCGTCTGTTTCTTCCCTTTTGAAATGTGCACCTTTTGGACTTCCTAAGCTGCCCAGAGCCAGGGCTTCTAAGATCAGAATTTGCATTCACTGCCAAGGTGACACGGGTAACACAGCACAGCCATCAATACCCTTTGGCTTACAACCTCATATAGGAAATGAATAATTAAGTACCATCACACATTGGGGGAAGCAGCATGAAAGAACAGTTCCACTCACAGAGGAGTGAGAAAAGAATAAGAATGAAAGCAGAAGAAAAAGTTAAAATATGTCAAATGAATGAGCTTAAAAGAATATGAAAGAATACCTATTAATATAAAATAGGATCTAATAAAATTTGTGGATATTAAAAATATGATTTCCAGGATGAAAAACTCAAAAAAAAGAATAATTAGGCAAAGCTGAATATCAGATTAGGAAAGTGGAAGGTTAAGAGGGTATCTCAAAACTCAGTCCAAAAGGACAGAGGGGAAACATACAAGAGGAAATTTAAAAGAGGGCCAGGACTGACTCAGAAGCTCCAATGTCTGTCTAATAGGGTTTTCAAGGGAAAACAAAGATGTTGGAAGGGAAAAAATAAGCAAAATGTTAATAAAGTAATTCCCCCTGTGTTGAAAAGTGTCTTGAGTTTGGGGGATTTTTTCTTTTGTTTTGCCTTATTGAGAGCATTTACCAAGAACTGTACAAAAAGAATGAAAAATGACCCATTCCTAGATTTACCCTAAAAGTGTCCAGAAAGAAAAGAGCAGGTTATCCACAAGAAGCAAAAAATCAAGTTGGCATCAGCTGTCTCATTTTCAATAAAGGCCTGAGAAGGTAACAAAGCAATGTTTCAAGGACAAGGAATAAGAATTTTGTACCTAGCATTTCATACCTAGCCTAAATGTCAGTCATGTGTAAGGCAAAATAGAGATACTTACGTTAGGCAACTGGGACACTTTCCCAACTTTTTAGAAGAGTTACTTGAACATTTACGCTGCAAACTTTGAAAAATGAATCTAATAAAGATGAAGATACTGGATATAAGATATAACAGTGAGAAAAATAACCAAAATGTTACAACTTTAGAAAAGAATTATTTTAATAATATAGCCATAGATGGTATGGTTTTGAAAAAGTAAAAGCAAAATGCTAATAACAATTAATATGAACCTAAAATTCTAAATTACAGCAACAAAGTATAGGAGGTGGGGGAATCGAGATCATAAAAGAGTGTCTAGTCATATTTGAGGAAGCTGAAATTTAATACTAGACCCAAACGATCAAGACAGAAAGGATATTTAAGACAAGAAATTATATTTTATATAAAATCACAGTCCTTTTGGTTAATAGTATAAACTCCCACACATTGAACGTAACATCAGAATACACAGAAGAGTATATATGTATATAACATATACGTGTGTGGGTACACACACATATATATAACACAGAATGTAGATAACAGTATATATGTATATAATATGTGTGTGTGTATATACACATATATATAACACAGAATGTAGAAAACAGTATATATGTATATAATATGTGTGTGTGTATATACAAATATATATAACACAGAATGTAGAAAACAGTATATATGTATACAATATACACATGTGTGTGTGTATACACACACATATAACACAGAATGTAGAAAACAGTATATATATCTATAACAGAATATATGAAATATATAAAAAAAACAGAAAAAACTGGCTTGTTCACAGAAACAGAGGGAGATTTTAAGGTACCTCTTAAAAATTACAAAGTGAAAAATGAATAGACAGGAGATTAAAATATCAACTTAAAAGCATGCTCGAAAAGGCATAAAGAGAGCTTTGCCCACAACGAATAGAGAATCCATACATTTTTCAAACACTTGTGGAATATTTATTTTAAAATTTTGCCCTAGTTTTAGTGCTTAAAGAAAATTCAGTAGATTCCACAAAAGTAGAAATCACAGGGACCACATTCTCTGAATCCAAAGCAATAAAACTAGAAAGCAATAACCAAAGAAAGGCCCTAAAACATCACTACACAAAAACGTGGACCAGAACCTCTGAGTAACTTGTGAATGCAAGGGAAAATAAAAACTGAAATTAAAACTGTTTAATGAGAGTATTCCATGTTGAAACCCAAGAGCACAGGCAAAGCAGTCCTCAGAGGAAAATATAGAGCTTTAATGGATTTTCAGAAAATAAGAAAGACTAAAAGTAAATTAGCTAAGCATTCAATTCAAGGAGTTAGAAAAATAATTTAAAAAAAACCACAACACTCAAGTAAATATGAGGAAATAATTACTGACAAAAAACAGAACTGCCCATTTCTAGTGTCACATACTTCCATTGAAAACAGCTAAAAACAGTGAGTAATTTTAGTACTCCTTAAATGCCTGAAAAACTTGTCGGTATTGTAAGACAGATGGTCAATGGGCACGTGAAAATATGCTCTACAACACTAAGCATCAGAGAAATGTAAATCAAAACCACAATGCAATATTACCTCAAACCTGTCACAATGGCTAATATCAAAAAGACGACAAATAGAAAGTGTTGGCAAGGATGTGGAGTAAAGGGAACCCTGCACACTGTTGGTGGAATTTAAATTGGTGCAGCCACTGAGGAAAACAATATGGAGGGTCCTCAAAAAACTAAAAATAGAACTACCATATGACCCAGCAATCCCACTCCTGGGTATATATCTGAAGAAAACAAAAACACTAATTTTAAAAGATACATGCACCCCAATGTTCATGGCGGCATCATTTACAATTGTGAAAATATGGAAGCAATCTAAGTGTCCATCAACAGAAGAATGGATAAAGAAGATGTGGTGCATATATATATATATATATATATATATATATATATATATATATATATATATTTTATATAATGGAATATTACTCAGCCATAAAAGATAATGAAATTCTGCCTTTTGTAATGGCATGGATGGACTTAGAGGGTATTATGCTTAGTGAAATAGGTCAGACTGAGAGAGACAAATACTGTATGATATCACTTATATGTGGAATCCAAAAGAAATAAAACAAACTAGCGAGTACAACAAAAAAGAAACTGATTCACAGATACAGAGAACAAATAAGTGGTTAGCAGTGGGGAGGGGCAAAATAGGAATGGGGATTAAAAGTTACAAAGTGCTATGTATAAAAGAAGTTACAAGGATATATTGTACAGCACAGGGAATATAACCAATATTTTACAATAATATAAATGGAGCATAAACTGTAAAAACTGTGAATCACTATGTTGTACACCTTAAACTTATATAATATTGTAAATCAACTATACCTCAATTTATTTTAAGTAAAATTAAAAAATTTAACCTTAGTGCAAAAAATAACTAAAAATAAAATATGTAGATACACATGCAGTTATAAAAAATAAAACAAAGAGATCTTTTGCATCCTGTAATGGACAAACAAAAAAACCCACATCAATATTGTAAGGAAATACCAGCCCAAAATCTACGGAAAGAGATCTCAGAGAGGTAACCCAAGCTCAGGAGATAGAGAATCTTAGAATCATAAATGTACACACCTACATTCATGGTACCAATTCTTAATATACTACAATGCATAACTTTGGACCAATAAATTTTAAATGTTGATTAAATGGACAGTGTTTTACAAAATTCTGAGTGCTCCACAATTGACTAAAGAAATGTAGAAAACCAGAATACACCAATATCTACAAAAGAAATCAAAAAGTAACCACACATGTACCCCACCTCCCCCCCAGGACCTAATCTCCCAGGTACAGAGATTTCCTGCACTATTTAAGTTGCCCCTTGGACAGAGGAGGTATATGTCTGATACATGTATTTTTACAAATTCCTCTTGGAATTGTTTGTTCTTTTCCAGCCTTTTGAGTTCTAATATAACTCGTTTGTTTCCATTTTTGGTGATAGATTTTCCTGTGAGTTTTGTTTAGCTGTATCCCATAGATCCTGATACACTAAGTTTTCCTTAGAACAGTTTTAGAAATTCTGCAAGTTTGTTTATTTCCCCTTTGACCCAAGAGTTGTTAATAGACGGTTTTGTTTTTCCAGGTGAAAGTGACTTTTGTTTTTTATTTTCTTATTAATTCCTGGTTTTATTGCATTTAGTCAGTGAGGGTGGTGTGTATTATTTATATTTTTTGGAATTTACTGAGGTTTTCTTTATGGCCTAATATATGGTAATTTTTTTGGTGAATGTGTACTTGGAAAGCAGGTATGCTCTCTATGATGGGGGTACAAAATTTGAAGTACATCCACAAAGTCTACCTTATTTTCTGTGTTGTTTGGTCTTCTACATAATGAATAAGGTAGGTGAGTATTATCCACACTGATTTTTTTGCCATCTTGATCTGTCTAGGACTGAAAGGGTAAATTGCCCTACTGTATATGCCTGTCTATAGCTCCTACGCCAGTGAACCCCTGTTCATTTCTTCTTTCCTTTCCTGTGGTTTCTGTTATATGAGGGTCGCATCTGTGTAATCTAATGCACACATACGAATAATATTTATATCTTCATTGTGAAGTGTGGCTTTTAGCATTATAATATATCCTTTTTTTTACATTTAAGTTTTATGGGGCTGAATTCTACCTTGTCTATTATCAAATTGCAACACCTGCTTTCTTTCAATTAGTATTTGCATCCTTACCAGCATTTTCTTTATTTTGCTCAATTACTTTGTATTAGGCACATCTCCTGGATACAGCTTTGAGTTGCTGCTTTGTGAGCCAATCTGACATAATTCTTTAAATGCGTGAGTTACGTTTACTGATATAACAATACGTTGAGTTTGGTTCTTTCATGTAGTCTCATGTAATATATACACGTTTATATGTATATTACGTATATCATGATTCACACAGATGCATATTCAAAGCCTGTCACTATACGGTCCTGTTCTCTACTATTCTGGTATTATCTACCAGACTTGGTATTTATGAAGGCTTATATTTTTCTTCTAGTGTTTCTCTTGTTACTAATAACTTTGCATGATAGCCCCCATCTCCTCTCTAGATTAATCAGACAATCTCAATATAGCCAGGTATAAACAAAGCTGAATATCCGATTTTGCAAGAGAATTAGCCTCTAAGGCATCTATTTTAGATTTTTAAAAAAAGACATCTCTTAAGCACCTAAAATGATGCATAGTTAGTTCCATCATGGGAGAAGGGAGAAAATCAAATCATTTTCCATATGGCTGAATTTCTCCCAGAATCCTGATTAAAAATCGTTCTCAATTATGGCAACAGACTTTAACTGGTAACTAGTAATTCTGTCCCTTTTCTGTTCCTCTTCCCCCAACCACCAAATTGTTAGAAGCTAGCAGCAGTGTTAATCTTCATACTCCTAATATACGTAAGATGTTACTACTTGATTTATTAGTTGCAACTGACATTTTACTCTCAGCTAATACCTACCGGGTAATCAAGCAGCGAGTCTGTCTACTCTCCTCTTTCTCCTCGTGTTTTTTCTTACATCGTTTCAGCATCGTCAGAGCACACAGCACAGGACTAACTTGTCATCCTTATTTGCATCTTTCAGCCTTAGTCCTGCAGTTAAGTATCTTCAACACCTTCTGAAACGCTTTATGCCGAGTCTTTCCTAATTACTTTGTGGTTGCCTGACACCCTCTCTCGCATAGACTCTTCCCAGGAAGGACGCACAGGAACGCTGTCCTTGAGTTCTTGAATGTCCGCTGCAGTTTCTCTGTGGCCTTTGCACTTGAAGGAAAGCCGCGTGGCTTGTGAAATCCTCCCATCACACTTTCTTTTCTTGACAATCTTTAAAACGTTGCTTTCTTGCATAAAGTGTTTCTGTTGAGAAGGTTGACACCACTCTCATTTTCTTTCTCTTACAAGTTATTTTGACATGTTGCCTGGATTCTCAAAGAACGTTTTCCTTATTTTTCAAAGCCCAATAGCTTTCCTGGGACACATCTAGGGCTCTTCCATCCTGGGTCAATTTGCTCACGTATGCAGCACCCTTTTCAGTATGTAGACTAAAGTCGAACTCTATCTCAGGAAGCCATGAATGGCTGAAAACGTGGACTCTGTGTGGCCACTGCTCTGTCTCCAGGTCGAGTCTGGTACTGGAATGTGTCTCAGTCTGGTTCTGGGTTTCCTACGGCAGGTCTTACCCTCAGGACAGTCTTGTCACCTGTTGGTTTTGGGTTTGGTTGTTGGAACGTTCACCGGGAGGCTCCCTCTAGGCCTCCCTGCTCGCTGCCTGCGCCTCTCTGCCCTCTGGACCCCACTGTGCCTGCCCTGCTCAGCTTGGCTTCTGATCCCGCGTTCTCCCTCAGAGTGAGGCTCTGTTCCTCTCAGCGCATCTCCTGCTCACCGAGAGGCCCAAGGGCTAGGCTATTGAAGCAGCTTTGTGGCCCAGAGCCTACCTGTACAACCATTTCTGCTCTCCCAGCAACATGATCTGAGAACGTCTCCCAGCCTGGCCAACTGTGACTACGTTTGCACATTTAGTGTGAGATGCTTGACTGACGACAGAGGCACACCCTCAGCCCATCGGCAGCACACAATTGATCCCTCGCTGCCTTGGCTGGGGGTGGTTTGGCCAGCCCCTTCCGTATTCTGGGGTTCAGCTGGAGTTTCTTTGTCACCTAGTTTTTGTAGTCTGCAATCTTACGTCCTTCACTACCCTATTTTGTTTCCTTGGGTTGCAGAAAGCATCTTGGGGAGATTCAAAACCACACTGAGGCTATGACTCCAATGCCACAGTCTAATAGATTTTTTTTAATGTTGATAGAATGAATTATGGTCTAAAAAATCTTTTAAAATTTCATAGTTTACCTAAGAAAATACCGAAAACTTACATATCGTAATAACCGTATTGAGTCTTTACATCCAGAACCTAGTATGTCCTTTTATTCATTCAAACCTTATTTTTATATTTCTTGGCAAAATCTTGTAGTTTTCTTCTTTTGTTTCAATATTCATCTTCTTAATATTTTTTCCTAGGTCAGTATTTTATTCTAGGATGCTTTTGTGAATAGGAACACTAATTATGTTTTCCACTAATGTGCTAACTGCTTACAGATCATATGTAAGATTGCTATTGATTTCTATATATTTTTAGGAAAAACATACATTTATATTTCCTTTTATATTTCCTAGATAAAAGATAAACTAGATTTTTAGCACAAATATAAAGATCAAACATGTTTATTTGTTGAAATGAAATATCAACGGGGAATTTAGAGAATATTATTTTAATGACCAATTTTCAAATCAAAAGATCTTTTTCATTTTATGGTTTATGGTCATAATCATCAGATAAATCACAACTGATTTAATCAGTAGAATTTAATCAGGAGAGATATGCGAGAATTTGATCCACTGGTCTGAAATATCTTTGAAAATGACATAATTCTTTGTAATAATGCATTGTTCTTTGAGCAAGCTCTTGTAAATGGCCCCTTTGGAGATGTTCTGAGAAATTGTATCTGTTTATAATCTGGTTTTGGAATTTGAACAGAAGTTTGCATATTAGAAAAAGAAATTCTTTGGAAAACTCACTCTGCATAGTTTTGATTATAAAAATTCTGTGAATCAAATAATGAAAACAGGGGGCTTCCCTGGTGGCGCAGTGGTTGAGAGTCTGCCTGCCGATGCAGGGGACGCGGGTTCGTGCCCCGGTCCGGGAAGATCCCACATGCCGCGAAGCGGCTGGGCCCGTGAGCCATGGCTGCTGAGCCTGCGCGTCCGGAGCCTGTGCTCCGCGACGGGAGAGGCCACAACAGTAAGAGGACCGCATACCGCAAAAAAAAAAAAAAAAAAAAAAGAAAAAAACACACTTTGGACCATCTGAGCAACCTCCATCTGCTTAAATAGAAAAGACCCAGAGAAGATGCACGTACCTCTCTTTCTCCTATTTTCCGGGAACAGTCCAGGGATCACGGATGCTTACAGTGCAGGCTTGTCATCGGGGAAGTACGGGAGGCCTGAGAAGGGCCAGTTCCCAGGCAAAGAGACAGCTGATTCTGGGGTGGAAGGAAAAAACGAGGGGTTTTCAAGAGAAAAGAGAGAGGACTGGGGAGGAGACAAAAACAAAGCAACAGTGGGTTCCAACTTTGTATATAAAGTCAGCTGCGAGACCAGTCAGGCAGGGACACCTCAACCAGCCACAGCCCCCCTCTGCCTCCGTGGGGACATTAGGCCATACGGAGTGATTAAGGCCGTACGGACAATACAGTAAACCACCGGCGGGGTCTGGCTCTCACAGATCATCTTGACTCCAGAGCAGCTCGAAAGCTCTCTGCTGGCACGTGTGCCTCCTCTTAGGCTAAGACCACAGTCACCTAACCTTGAATCCCAGACCCTCGCTGACCCTCATTAACCATGGAGTGGACAGTTAGCTAGCTTCCTCGACTATAAAATGAAAAGTTTAGACTACATGAGCTTTCCTACCTCATTTCAAATATCGTAGATTAACGCATATATGTGGAATCTAGAAAAATGGTACAGATGAACCTATTTCTGGGGCAGGAATAGAGACAGACGTAGAGAACAGACATGTGGACACAGGCGGGAAAGGGGAGGGTGGGATGAATGGGAGATTAGGACTGATATACATACACTACCGTGTGTAAAACAGATAGCTAGTGGGAACCTGCTGTATGACACAGGGAGCTCAGCTCGATGCTCTGTGGTGACCTAGGTGGGTGGGATGGGGGTGGGGTGGGCGGGAGGTCCAAGAGGAAGGGGATATAGGTATACACAGAGCTGGTTCACTTCGCTGTATAGCAGAGACTAATACAGCATCGTAAAGCAATTATACTCCAATAAAAAAGTTACCAGTAACTATATATTTTGAGGTACACTGCCTAATTTACAAAAAATAGCTCATTTCCACTCAGACATTCCATAAGGCTCTGAAACCCATAACGCGAGTCCACGTGGTCAAATGCATTCACCCGACAATTACATACTGAGTGCAAACAACAACCTAGGCGGTATGCGAGCCAATGGGGGTAGAGTAAACAGAAATGTGGGAGGGGCTGCAAATGGGCACAAGGTTTCTTTCTGGGGAGACGGAAATGTTCTAAACTTAGACGATGGTGATGGCGGCACCACTAACAAATAATTGAATTGGGTGCTTAAAATGAGTCCGTTTTATAGCATGTAAGTTATGTCTCAAGAAATCCCTTTTAAAAAGTAAAAGAAAAAACAGAGCAGCTAGGCCTAACTCTACAATGCTTCCAGAAGGGTAAACAAGAAAGGCAGGTTGGGGAGCTGGGTGTGACAGCAGAGGATTCCACTGGGGATGGTCCTGGACCCGTCCCAACCCGAGTAGTACCAGCAGGTCCCCTGATTCAGTGGTGGCTTGGCATCTCCCAAACATTTCTTAAGCCACACTCTCTTCCTCTATGTCAAGGCCTATGGAGACACTGGCTGGTGAGATAGAAGCTGACTTCTGTCTGTGAGCCAGGCCTCTACCCAGGCTGGCAAGCATCCAACAAACTGTCCACATTGAGAGGCAATTTCTCTCCTCTGCTTCCTTTTCCCATCCCCCAGGAAAACGACACCAGGAAGGTAACCCTCTGAGGGTAAGAGGGGGCAAGTATCCTAAGATGGCTACTCATTACAATGTCTGCAATTATTTCAAATTTTGATTTTCATAATAACTCTTCATGGTTGTGTTGACCAGAGGGAAATTTTATTCCCAAATGTGTCCATGTCAAATTTGCCATTATCTTCCAGGGGGAAAAAAAATCAAATGGAAAGACTTTTAAAATGAGATAAAGTTTACTCATCGGAAATTAGAAATGAATATTTATTCTCAGATCTCTATCTGGATGAAAACCTTTTATTTAACACTGGTTGAAAGTGTAAATTATTCACATGTTTACACTTCAATGGTTTCTGTTCTCTAATGATTCCATTTTCTAGAGTGTATTAGTGGTAAGATAATGAAATGCCCCATCAGCTTGGAGTATTAAGTGAACAACTAACTTCAACTTTTTCAACAATGAATAAAATATAGAGAGGCCCCAACAATTTATTTTGTCAGTTTAATGCAATATACAACTAACTTCCCAAAACATAACAATTAAAGAGAGGGCTGCCAACAGCGATGGAAATGCATTCCAGTCTCCCATAGACATGCAACGGGGCCGTGATAACTAATTCACTGCTCTCACACAAATCATGATTTTTGGCAAGATTCACCTTTGCCAGAAGGGAGGAGAATTAGGAAGAAAAGAGAGATCACAGTATTCTCCAGCCAGGAGAGATGAGCTCTTGCTGTTTGAATGACATTATAAAACTGTTCACTCTATCCTTCTTTCCTAGGTTCTTACTTAAGGAAATTTTGTCATTAATAAAAATAAACCTACATCTCTTTATAGTGCTTTAAGATTTCAAAACACTCGCACATGTTATCCCATCCAAGTGATGTGTTCTTTCTGGAACATGGAAAGCTTTATATGCCTGGAGATAAATGAACATACATATTGAAAGTCAAGAATTTTATAAAACAAATCTGTTTTCCAGAACTTTCCATGAGAATGTTTTACAAATCCTTCAATAGCCCCATGTTATCCATACATTTAAGTGCTAATAACCTATGACCTATAACCATTTTATACAGCCCTCTATTTTATAAATCTCTACGTCCATGGAAATGACAATGCATTTTTTGTTGTTATCCCAAGCATAACTGCTGGCCTTGAAGGAGTCAGAGAAATGCTTTCCTTAGAATTACAATAGGCATTGTGGTTAAAGAATTAAGACAGAACGCCTATCTGCAAAATATTTACAATCTAATAGGGAAAACAAAATGCTCTTAAAATGGAAACTAACAAAACACGACAATGAATAGGACTAAGTGATGAAGGGAAAGCCTAGAAGCGTTCCTCCTGGATGAGCGGAGAAGCCCTTGCTGGCTGACCCGAGAGAAAGCAAGCGGGGAAGGTGCCCGCAGGGAAGGTGCCCGCGCTGCAGGTAACGGGAGCTGCAGGGGGAACCTCCAGGCAAGAAGGTGCTGGGCCTCTGCGGGTAAGAGCACAGCCTCGTCCAAGTGGAGCAAAGTGGGCCATAAAGAATGTAAGTGCCCATAGATTGGGCCAGATTGTGAAAAGCCATGAACTGTAGGCTCGAGTTTTTATTTGATCTTGTAGTTAATCAGGAATTGTTTTAAAAAGGGATATTTAACATTTTTAAGCAACATTTTAGCACTGTGAATCTGACAATGATGTGTGAGATGAACTGAACGAGAAGGAAGTTTGGGGAGAGGAAACCGACTGTGACAACCTTCTAAGAATTTCAGCAACAGGTGACTGAGACCTAATCGGCCGCGGCAGTCACTGGACAGGAAGGAGAGGCAGGTGTGCAAGGTGTGCACGCAGAACGCAGCACCACGAGGCCAGGCTGACGGGGGGTGGAGGAGGCCAGCAGGGGAAGTGGCCCAAGATTCCAACACAGGTGACCTGGCAATAAACGATGGCGCCTCTGAGGGGACCCGGGGGGCTGGCTTGCCTGGAAGGAGATGAGGGGTTGGGTGCGATGTGCTGAATCTGAAGAGACAGCCTGACACCTGGGTGGAAATGCGCAGAGCAGAGCTCCAGAGGACTCAGGAGAGGAGGGGATGTCACTGACGTCACCTGCACAGAAAAGTCCGCGGGCAGTGTCCACAGCCCTCCCCAGAGGCCCCAGACTCTGGACTCCCTGAGCCTCTTCCGGGTTTGTTGTCCACACACAAAGCACAGCCCTCTATCATATCTGCTGTCTGTGTTGTTACTTCGTGTCTTTGCCATATTTCCCCAAGTAGCCTATGGTCTCTTGGCTTGCAAAGACGGGGTCTCACACTTAGCATCAGAACCCAGTCATGTCAGAGCTCGGAGGAGGGACCATGCCAATTTTTTGCATTAAGCCCATTTTATAAAGGAAGCAGAGCTAAACCAAAGATACTCAATTAGTTAGTGGCAGCAAGGATACCAACCCCTGCTCCAGGGCTCTTTCCCCTTGTACCATTCTATCTCTTGTTTGGGGCGACCAGGATGTGTTATTTGAGAATTATTGCAAGGCGATTTGGAAATTTTTCTGAGGAAGTCGAGAAGGCAGAACCTCTTGGTGGTATGTAATTCACAAAGAAGGAAATCGTTATTTTTGGACAAGAGCAATCTCTAAAGATATAACTGGGTCCATAGGGAACTGCCTTCCATTTCCTTACAACGACCCTTTAAATTAATATCGCGGTCGCCCACAATGGTTGGCTTGGGAAAAGGAGCCTGGGTCCCTTTCCATGGACCTCTTCCCTCTTCTCATCGTAGTCATGACCCTTGTTCCTTTCAGGTCATAATTCAGCCCTGCTGCTCCTCCCTGGACGGAAATCCCCCTCTCTGTCTTCCTCCCAGCTAGGGGGACCCTATGCCCTGATTTGCGAAAGGCACTCTTGCTTTTTACCCAGTATTCCAGCATTGTTACAAACAGAGCCTCTCTCACTCTCCAAATGTCTGGTGTGGATAATAAATTAAAAGGCTACCATAGATAGGGCATGCCACCAAGAGTTAAATGTCTATCAGATTGCCTAACCGAGAAACTCATAGTAGATATTTTTTCTTCCGTCAGGTCAGCAGCCCACCCCTGCCCCACTTCTCATGGACGGTCTGATGGTTCTAGTGGGGACCTGCACCCACCCGCACGGGCATCCACATGACGAGTGGGACCTACTCATTCAAGCCAACAAATGCCCTTTCTAATGACTCTAAGTCAAGTTGCCTTACCCATAAAAGAGAATCCTAAGAACACAAAATGCTGTTATCCACCAACTCTGATTCTCCGCTGCATTTTGCACTTACACAGATCTGCAATTTTATAACGTGACTTTTGTTAGGCTGCTCTTTATACACCAGACTTGAATTTTTGTTCTTAACTTTGCTGATTCTTCATTTCAAATTGTTTCCTATGCTTTCTCACGGCCCACCTTCAATTAAAACATTGTTTGCTTAACGAATGGGTTTGTCCATTCATTCAACAAGTATTTACTATATTACAGCAGAATTCTCTGTAATCTTGGAGATGGACAGGGTCCCTTTTTTCCTAAAGGAAAAAAGTAAGTCTAAAAGGTAAATTTGATTTAAATAAATTATTAAGTGATACATGTGATCGGCTCTACAAGGAAAAACACCGGAAGTTGTGTGATGGGAAGCGTCACCTCCTTTTTTGTGGGGAGGAGGGTCAGATATATAAAGAGTGGGTAGAAATGAACCTGGAACTAAGGGCAAGTGAGAAAGGCATTCAAGATAAAAGGAGCTACTGGTAGTTACCAGTACAGATGGGAACCATGTCAGGGCATAAGAGGCATTTTGAGAAGACAGGAGTGTGGCCAAGCTGTCACAAGGACAGCTCACGTGGGCGGCAGTCAGGAGGTGACAGGTGCTGGTGGCCCGGGTGAGCGTGACGGCAACGGGGCAGGCAAAATGCAGACGCCTGGAAACATGCTGGGGGTGGAGGCGTTCAGCCTTTCAGCCTCTCACTGCCTGGGGAGGCAGCAGAATGTGGCAAGTGTGATTCCCAGGAAGAGGGTGAACCTGAGCTGAGACGAGGGACTCAGGAGAAACCAAGTTGGCTGGGGAAGGTCATGAGTTCTGTCCTGACATCTTCAAGCATCTGTGAGGCATCGCCAGGCAAGGCGGGTGGGATGCTGACATGCCAGTCTGAGTCTTGGACGCTGAAGTGGGGGCCAAGGCTTGTAGACAACTGAAGCCCTGGGCTTGGGTGAGGTCACTTGGGAACATTTGTAGAGAGAAAAGAGGAAACAGGCCTGAGCACCTTTAGTGATCTAGTAAAGAGACTGAGAGAGTTAGGGAAGGTCCAGGAAAGAGGCTCGGAGGCAGAGTGTTGGAGAAGAGTGGAGCTGAGGATGTCCACTGGCTGTCCACTTGAGTCAGCAAGAGAGACTGAGGACTCCCCGGGAGGGACAGCCAGGGAGGGGTGGAGGTGGGAATCAGATTGGAATGTGTAAAGACGTGGAAGCAACCTACGTGTCCTTCAACAGACAAGTAGATAAATAAAGAAGACGTGCTACGTACATACACGTACCAGCCATGGAATACTACTCAGCCATAAAAAAGAACAAAATAATGCCATGTGCAGCAACATGGATGGACCTAGAGATGATCATACTAAGTGAAGTAAGTCAGATAGAGAAAGACAAATACCATATGATATCACTTATATGTGGCATCTAAAAAATGATATAAATAAACTTATTTACAAAACTGACTCACAGACATAGGAAACAAACTTATGGTTACCAAAAGGGATGGGGGGAGGCGGGAGGGGGAGGGGGAGAGTTATATTAGGAGTTTGGGATTAACATATACACACTACTATATATAAAATAGATAAACTGGGCTTCCCTGGTGGCGCAGTGGTTGGGAGTCCGCCTGCCGGTGCGGGGGGCGCGGGTTCGTGCCCCGGTCCGGAAGGATCCCGCGTGCCGCGGAGCGGCTGGGCCCGTGGGCCGTGGCCGCTGAGCCTGCGCGTCCGGAGGAGGGGCCGCAGCGATGAGAGGCCCGCATACCGCAAAAAAAAAAAAAAAAAAAAATAGATAAACCACAAGGACCTACTGTACAGCACAGGGAACTCTACTCAATATGTCGTAATAACCTATCATGGAAAAGAATCTGAAAAGAATAGATAGCTGATAGTTAGATTAGATAGAGAGATAGATACATAGATAGATAGATAGGTGGATGATAGATAGATAACTAAATCACTTTGCTGTACTCCTGAAACTAACACAACATTGTAAATCAAATATACTTCCATTTTTAAAAATGGTTTAAAGAAAAGGGAAAAAAAGATTGGAATGTGTGAGAGGTCCCAAGACTGGCTGCAAAGAGGGCAGGAAAAGGATGCAGGGTTCAAGAAGGGTTATTTTGTTTTGTTTTAATACGTGGATGTATGGATGGGAGAGGCAGTCTTTTAAATGGGAGGAAATAGAGTGTGTTTGAGTATTGATGGGAAGGATCTAGTAGAGAGGGTTGAAGAAACAAAAAGGAGGGATTAAGTATGTGCTTTTACTGAGAAAGTAGAAAAGATTTGACCCAGAGCCTTGGATGGGAAGGATGCGTATTAATGCTCTTATTATGGGGTCAGGGATACGTAACAGCCGCAGAGAAGGTTTTTCAGAGAGTCATTTTCACCTGTTCTCAACTCTTTGGCCACTTTAAATATTTGGAGTCATTTTACCACTGAGCCAGCCTGTTCTGGTTTACTACAGTGTTGTTTGCATCACACTTTGTAAGAAGCCTTTAAATGCACTACCTCAGTTGATACAGTAACTCAAGGAAAACATCCTATGCTTCTGGCACTGCCTCTGGTCCTGCCACTGATCCTTAGCCCACGGGCTCCTATTCGCCTGCCACAGGGCAAAGATCAAAACAAAGAAGGGAAACAAGCAGTTGTTGGTTTCTCCACACTCTGAAGACTTCTTCTTCTTCCACCCATTTCATTCAGCTGTGATATATATTCATAAGCACATGTAAATAAATAAATAAAGTGCTGTGATGAGGCGAGTGGTTATATCGGATGAACACGAGGGAAATTTTGTTACCAAAGGGACTTATATGAGTCACGGTGGTGGGGCATCAGCTCAGGGCTCTGGGGAGGGTACGAGGGATTTCAACTTTGCTGGAAGCAAATGTGGATGCAAAACAGTCCAAGGATCTGTCGCTGGGATTACAATGAAACTAAACAAAAGTTATTATTTTTTTCTTTTTGTCCGCACTTTAGAAAATTATTTATACAAGTTTTTTCTAGACCCAAATGCAGTATAGGTATTTAATGCTAATCTGCATCACAGTATAAATAGTATTTCAATCCATAAACAATGCATAAAGATGTATATATTGTGTTGTATGTCTGTGTAAATTTTATTTTAATGAACATGTTTCTTCTGAAAAAAAAAAACAGCACTTAAGGCTTTTAGTGTGTTTTTTAATGTTTCTGAGCAAACATTCACTCTTTTGATCCTGAGTACTCAGCTGCACTGCAAAATATCTGGAAGTTCCTTCATGAATAAGACGTCTCTTTTGTGTGTGCGCGTGTGTGTGTGTGACTGCAGTGTTTCACTTGTGGGTGAGTTAGGTGGTTGGGGCTATTTTTAATCAACTGATAGGATTTAGTGCACAAATCAGTTAAAGGCAGCGCCCAAACTGATGGCCTGGTGTGTCTGCACGGTCTTTCATTAAATAAAGACAGTGACTTTACACGAAGTCAAATGAACGTCTCCACCGTGCAGAGCAGATCTCACAGATGAGCACACACCTTGTCACAGCACCTCTCCCCTCCTCCTGGAAGAAACCCGTTTACTTAGCACACTAACCAAACCCGTGTTTTACCCTCATGCACGCACTCACTTTTTAATTTAGAAGAATCTTGAAAAACACGAAGCAGCAGAATTTTGGCACGCTCCTCAGAACGCACATAAATAAATCTTTTTTCAGCAAATCTCCAAGGGTTTTAGGCAAAACTTTGTGAATGCCAGAGCAGAAAGCTAAACACAATTTCGGGTTTGTTTGTTGAGCCAAAAAAGTGGACATCATGTCCAAAGTACAACTTAAAGCATTATGGTTTTGTATTAAAGAATTCAGTAATATGCATTTCCAACTTAAGAATTCATCTGCAGAGTTTCCCAGGCATGGACTGCTTCTCCAAGTTTTAACTCTTAACAAAGAAATCCAAACAGAACGGGCTCTGGGAGATAGCCGTGTTTCTGTGGCAGTCTCTGAGTAAAGAAGTGGATCGTGTGTCCAAGGGCACTGCACTCAGGTTTTTCTCTGAGATGATTCAAAACAACGGAAACAACTGCAATGGGCACAATTTTCTTTCCCCCAAATCTCCATGACCTGTTCCTTCCCGTTAACAGGAATGAGCGCCATCCTGTAGGACAGGACACTGCACGTAATAGAAGTTCAAAAAATATTTGTTGAACCAAAAACATATAAGAGCCAGAGATAACAAGTTGTGCTTGCCATTTTTTTCACTGCTTTACTGAGGTATGATTGACACACAAAAAGCTGTAGGTATTTAATGTTATTTGGAGATAACATGATATCGTATACTAAAAACTTTGTGAAGAGGGTAAATCTTCTGTTGTGTGCTTGCCTTTTAGAATTAATCGAATTTTCTTGTTCATAAGAAAAACACAAACACATTTTAAAAAGAAATTTTGATTATGGAAAGAAAAGAGAGGAAGTAGAAATCTCCAGCCCCTAAGAAGCACTTTTCTCTCTCTGTTGCCCACAGTCTACCTGAACGTCCCTTCTGGCTCCCACACCTTCTCACCAGCATCGATATTGCCTGTTATGAAGTCTGACCTTCCTGCACAGAGGGGAGCTTCTTTGTTGGCTTCATCTCCACATCCCTCACTGCCAAGTCTGTGGTACCAAGTACAATGGGTACCCCTGGAAGGCACTCAGCAAATGTCTTGAGTCAATAATCCCATTATTCTAATTTTCCACATGCATTGGCTAACATTAGGTAGGAAGGTACAAACAGGCCTAACAAATGCATTTAAACTCCTCCCTTCAGTGCTTCTGGAAGAATGGAGGGACTCATACAAATACTCTGAAGCCTAAACACCATGAAAGATTTCCATCATGTATTTGTGTAATGCACATGGTCCATATTTGTCCACTTAGGTCTTTATTTGAACATCTGGTTTTCTGCTGTGAGCCTTCCCATGGCTGGATGGAAGCCACTTTGGAACCTGGAAGCAATGCCTTATGTTCTGTAATTAACTTTTTCCCCCTCAAATAGGAATAAAATGGAGTGTAAGAAAACTTGGCAATGACTCATTTTGTATATTGCTCTGATAATTCATTTTAGCCCAATCTCATCAGTTCTATTTAACTTATATCAAATAAAGTTTTGATGATTTAAGGAGAAACACATCACAGAACGAGCTGACTGGTATCATTTCAAAGTCATTCCTGTTAGACAGCACCTTAATCACAACATGTAGGGCCTTGGCACGTGTGGCCCCGAGCTGCCCCTCTCTCCCCCCACCTCCATGCCCTACCCTGCTCTCTACACTCTAGCCGTGCCGGCACAGCCAGCTCCTTCAACACTCATCCTCTCTCCCCTGACAGAGGACCAGCCAGCACTGCTTCTTCACCTGATCACGCGCCCCCAGCCACTGCCTGGTTTAACCTACACTGACTTTAGATCTCAACTCATGGGCCACTGGCTCTAACAAACTATTCCTTACACCTACTCAAGGTCAAGTTCTTCTGCTATACCGTCCTGTAGAATCAATCATTTCTATTATCTCACTGCACTTGTTTTTAGCTTACAATCTTATTCCATATATTACTGAAATTATTTCACCAATATGTATTGACACCAAAAGTCTCACAGGAGTATGGTCATGCCCATTTTTCCCCACAAAGGAGACACGCAAATATTTATTGAATTAATGCATGACAAAAGAATAAATGAATGGGCAATAAATATATCCCACAACCTACTTTGTCCTCTAGAAGGCTCACTTTCTCACTCATCACAATAAATTTCATACCTTCTTTTCTCTCTTCAAGCTTCTGACATTCTTTTTCCTCCACTGTCTCCCTCCCCTGATGACCTTACCACATGCTTCATGGAGAATACAGGGGCCAAAACCAACTCTGTCACCTTCCCACCACCACTCTTATAATCCAGTAAACATTTGCACCCACCTGTTCCTCAAAACAAATAGAACAAATAGGAAAAAAATAGCATAATGGCAGACCTAAATCCAACCACATAATAGTTACAATAAATGTAAATGGACTGAAAACTCCAACTAAAAAGCAGATACTGTAAGACTGGGGATGGGGACTTCCCTGGTTGCACAGTGGTTAGGAATCCGCCTGTCAATGCAGGGGACACAGGTTCATTCCCTGGTCCGGGAAGATCCCACATGCCATGGAGCAATTGAGACCATGTGCCACAAATACCGAGCCTGCACTCTACAGCCCAAGAGCCACAACTGCTGAAGCCCGCGTGCCTAGAGCCTATGGTCTGCAACAAGAGAAGCCGCTGCAATGAGAAGCCCACGCACCGCAACGAAGAGGAGCCCCCCCACTCGCCACAACTAGAAAAAAAGCCCGTGCGCAGCAACAAAGACCCAATGCAGCCATAAATTAATTAATTAATTAATTTTTTAAAAAAAAGACTGGGGATGAAAAAGCACCAAGACTCAACTATATTATGTCTAGAATAGATGTGCTATAAATATAAAGATACAAGTAACTAAAAGAAAAATTAGGAAAACATAAACCATACGATAGTAAACATAAAAAAGATGAACCAACTATATAAGACAAAATATCTTTTACTATATGTTACTTAGTAACATCAGCAAATAGACTTTAAGAAAAGTAATATTACCAGAGACTGTGGAGAACTTTTTTTTTTTTTTGGCTGCCTTGGGTCTTTGTTGCTGCACGCAGGCTTTCTCTGGTTGCAGCATGTGCGGGCTTCTCATTGTGGTGGCTTCTCTTGTTGCGGAGCACGGGCTCTAGGCACACAAGCTTCAGTAGTTGTGGCATACGGGCTCAGTAGTTGTGGCTTGTGGGCTCTAGAGCACAGGCTCAGTAGCTGTGGCGCACGGGTTTAGTTGCTCTGCGGCATGTGGGATCTTCCCAGACCAGGGCTCAAACCCGTGTCCCCTCCATTGGCAGGCAGATTCTTAACCACTGCACCACCAGGGAAGCCCAGGAGAACATTTTATAATGATAAAAGTGTCAGCATATCAGGAAGACATAACAATTATAAATTTGTATGCTCCCGGGCTTCCCTGGTGGCACAGTGGTTGAGAGTCCGCCTGCCGATGCAGGGGACACGGGTTCGTGCCCCAGTCCGGGAAGATCCCACATGCAGAGAAGCCACTGGCCCTGTGAGCCATGGCCGCTGAGCCTGCGTGTCCAGAGCCTGTGCTCCGCAACGGGAGAGGCCACAACAGTGAGAGGCCCGCGTACCGCAAAAAAAGAAAAGAAAAAAATTTGTATGCTCCCAATGACAGCACTTTAAAATACATTAAACAAAAACTGACAGAAAAAAGAGAAAAATAGGCAAGTCAACAATCGCCATTGAAGATATCAACAACCTCCTATCAGTGATCCACAGAACAGCTAAACAAAATGTCAGTGAATAATAGATGTCACAAGCTTAGACTATAGAATGACATCTATGAACAGAAGTTTTTCAACTGCATATAGAGTGCTCATCAAGAGAGACCACATACTAGGGTACAAACAAGTCTTGACACATATGAAAAGACAGAAGCCACATATAGTATATTGTTTAAACACAGTGGAATTACATTCAAAAAGTATAACAGTAATACATCTCTTCAAAGCCTCAAATATTTGGAAATTGAACAGTATAATTTTACAAAACCTGTGTAACAGGTTTTACAAAAGGAAGACAGGAAGGAGAAAGGAAGAAATCAAAGAGAAAATTAGAACATATTTCAAACGAAATGATAATGAAAATGCAACATATCAAATTTGTGGTTTATAGCCAAGGCAGAAATAAGAAACCCATTTCTAGCTTTAAATGCTGATATTAGAAAAAATTTAAACAGGATTTAAATCAAGTGTCCATGTTAAAAAGCTACCAAAAGTTGAGTAACCTGAAATTAAATAAGTTAAAAGAAAAAAAATCGAAAGAGCAAAAATCAGTAAAATGGAAAACAGAAAAAACAACGAAGAGAACTAACAAAAGTTGATTCTTTGAAAAGGTTAGTAATATTTATAAACCCATCTCAAGGTTGATCAAGGAAAGAAAAAAGAGAAAACTGCTTAGCCTTATCAGTAATAAAAAGAAGCAACATGATAAAAATTCTGCAGACATTAAAGGAATAATAAGGAAATGGTATAAACAACTTTTTTGCCAGTACTTAAACTGACACTAAATGAAACAGAAATTCTGAAGCATCTGTGTCAATCCAAGAAATTGAATTCATATTAATAAAACTCCCTAAAAAGAAAATGAGACAAAGACATCACAAAGTAAATTATGAGCCAATATCCCTCATTAATAAATAGGAGAAGTTCTTAAAATTTTAGCAAGTCGAATATAATATTACATAAATGAATACTGTATTATGACCTAATGGAGTTTATCCCAGAAAGGGAAGGTTGGTTTAACATTCAGAAATCGATATTAAAATGTAATTAACTATAATAACAGACTAAAATAAAAATTATAATCATCTCAAGGATGCAGAAAAACATTTGACAAAATCCACCTTATATTTGTGATTAAAACTTTTGGCAACAAGGAATAGAAGAAAACTTTCTCAATTGAAAAAAGACATCTATGAAAAACATAAACCTTACATCATACTTACTGATGAAAAACTGAATGTTTTCCTGCTAAGATCAGAAATGACACAAGAATGTTCATTCTTATCAATTCTATTCAATGTTTTGTAGGATTTTCTAACCAGTGACATCAGACCAGAAATAAAGAATTAAAGGCATGCAGATTACAAAGGTAAGAATAAAGCTATATTAATCATACATGATATAATTGTTTATTTAGAAGACCTCATTAAATATGCCAATTTTAAAAAGATACTAGAACTAATAATTTTATTTAACAAAGTTTCAGTATATAAGATCAATATATGAAAATCAGTTTTACTCTATATATTAGTGACAAACCTTTGCAAATTAGAAGTATAAAACAATAGTATAAGAACAAATGAAATACTTAGTGAAAATTTTAACAAAAGATACACAAGACATGCACAATAAGAACTACTAATCGTTTACAAAGAAAATTAACCTAAATAAGCAGATAAGTATACCACGTTCCTAGTTTAGAAACCTCAATATTGTTAATATGTCCATTCTTCCTAAACGGATCTTTTGATTCAAAGCAAATCCCAATCCAAACCCCAGAATGCTTTTCTGTGGAAATTAACAAGCCAATTTTAAAATTCACATGGAAATGTAAAGGCCTTAATATAGCCAAAGAAACTTTGAAAAAGAAGAATACAGTCTTTCCAAAAAATGGTGCTGAAACAATTGGCTACCCAGAATCAAAAAATAAACTTTGATCTATATCTCTTATTATATACAAAAATTAACTCAAAATGGATCATAGACCTAAAAAAAAATCCTAAAACTATAAAACGGGAAAAAAAATAGAAGAAAATCTTTGTGGCCTTGGGTTAGGTAAAGATTTCTTATATGCAAGACCAAAAGCAAGATCCCTGGAAGAAAAAAAAATTGATAACTCAGACTTCAAATACGAAAAACTTTTGTTCTGTGAGTGACATTGTTAAGATGGTGATAACCCAAGCCACATGCTGGGAGAAAACATTTTCAAATCACATATCTAATGATGGACCTATATCGAGAATAAATAAAGGACTCTCAAAACTCAATCATAAGAAAACAAACAACCCAGTAAAACATGGACAAAAGATTTTAACAGACATTTCACCAAAGAAAATATAGAGGGCGCAATTAAACACATTAAAAGATGTTCAACATCGTTTGGCATTAGGGAAACATAAATTAAAACTATGGTGATACACTGTTACCCACCTCCTAAAACGGTTAAACGACCGAGCATTCAAATGTTGGCAAAGTTCTGGAAACAACTGGACTGTCACAGCTGGTGGAAATGTCAAATGGTACGGCATGGAAAAAGAGTTTGTCATTTCTTCAAAAAGTAAGCATACACCTACCATATGGCTCAGTCAATCCACTCATAATTGTTGACCCAAAAGAAATGCAAATTATGTCCACAGAAAGATTTCTGAATAAAAGTTTATAACAGCGATATTTGTAAAAGCCAAACATTGGAAACAACACAGATGTCTATCAACAGGTGAGCAGATAAGGAAACACTGAGATACCTGTACTGTGGGGAACTACTCAGCAATTTAAAGGAACAAACCATTGCTATACATAACAATATGGATGAATCTCAAAATAAGTATGCTGTGAGAGAACACACAAAAAAAGCATAGGCACCTATTAGTCCATATATATAAAATTTTAGGAAATGCCTACTAAGGTATAGTGACAGAAAGCAGATCACTCGTTGCCTGAGACGGGGTAGGGATGTGTAAGTCCAGGAGCAGCAAGGAGGAAGAAAGACTTACAAATGTGCACAACGAAACCCTTGGGAATGATGGGTGTGCTCGTTATCTTGATTATGATGGGTGCTGGCTTCACAGCAGTATACGTGTGTCAAAAGTTTTCAAATTTCAGTATAAGCAGTATGATATATGTCATTTACAACTCCATAAAGTTTTTCAATCAATTAACTATTTCTACATTTTAGCAGGAACAATTAGCAACTGAAACTTAAAAATATAATTCCATTTACAATAACCTCAAAAATAATATTTAGGAGTAAGTTTAACAAAAGACATACTTAAAACTACAAAATTCTGCTGTGAGGAATTTTTAAAAGACCCACATAATTAGTAAAATACATCATGGTCACGGATGAGAAGAATCGATATCATTAAGACATATATTCTCTGCAAATTCATTTATAGATTCAATGCAATCCGATTCATGTTCTCATAGTCTTTTTTATAGAAGTTGACAAGCTGATTCTAAAATGTGTATGAAAATGCAAAGGGCCTAGAAAAGTCAAAACAACGTTGAAAAAGCAAAACCAAGCTCAGGGCTTCACTATCTGAGTTCTAGATTTACTGTGAAGTTTCAGGAACCCTGACAGTGTAGTACCGGCACAAGAGTAGACAGACAGATTGAGGGAATAGGATACAGAGATAGACTGACACTTATACGGTCAATAAACTTTTCACAAACACACCAAACAATTCAAAAGGAAAACTGAATTCAGCAAATTTTACTGGAACAACTGACATCCACATGGAAAAAAGTAATTTTGGACCCCCATACTTCTGCACATCATACCAAAAAAAAAAATTCAAAAGGAATCATAGATCTATATATCTTTATAAATCACAGATCTATAAAGCTTTTAGAAGAAAATATAAGATAATATTGTTGCAACCTACAGGCAAAGATTAGACAGAACCCAAAAAGCAATAACCATGACGAAAAAATGGTTATTGTAGGATTACCTAAATTACCTAAATTGAAAACCCATGCTCATCAAAAGACACCATTAAAATGAATAAGCAAACCGCAAATATTTTCAAAACATTTGCCTGACAAGGGACATATTCAAATTATACAGTGACTCCTACAATTCAATAATAGAAAGACAGACAGCCCAACTAAATTAAAATATGGGCAAAATAATAATTGAACAGACATTTCACAAATGAAGCAGCATGAATGATCAATAACCACACAAACCAGTACTCAGCATCCCTTGTTGTCAAGGAAATGCAAATTAAAACCACAATGTGATATCACTACACACCCTAGAATGGCGAAAATTAATAAGATTGACAAAACCAAATGTTGGCAAGGAAATGGAGCAACATGAACTCTCATGTAGCTCTGGATGAAACATAAAATGTTACAACCGCTTTGGAAAAGTTTTAACAGTTTCGTTTAAAGTTAAACCTACTCTGTGTATTTGTCTAAGAGAAATTAAAATATATGTCCCCCAAAAGTGCAGAAGAATATTCATAGCAGCTTCAACCCCCAACTCTCTATCACTGGGAGCATGAATGAACAATGTGTGACGTGGGACACTAGGCAGCAGTAGAGAGAAAGGAGCTACTGACTCCTGCATGTGGGTAAATCTCCCAGATGAAACACTGAGTGAAAGGAGCCAGACACAAAGAAATTCACACCATGAGATTTCATTTACAGGAAGTTCTAGAACAGACAAAACTAATATAAGATGGAAAAAGTCAAAAGAGTGGTGTTCTGGGCAGGAGTGTGGGATGGTGGCAGAGTAGGAACTGACTGGAAAGAGAGGGGACTGAAATGTTCTCTATGGTGACAGGGATGTGAATTACATGACTGCATCCCTTTGTCAAAATTGTACAGTTAGTGTTTGTGTGTGTGTTTCAATGTGTGTAAATGTCAACTTAAAAAAGAAATATAAGATTTGGAGGTCACCAAGATGGTGGGGTAGGAGACCCCAGCCTCCATCCTCCCACAGAGAATCTAAAAAGGATGAAGTCGTGGAAACGGAGAGTAGATTTGATGGTTACCAGGGGCTGTGGGGGGAGGAACTGTGGAGATGTTGGTCAAAGGGTACAAATACTCAGTTATAAGATGGATAGTATACAGCATGGTGACTATAGTTAACAATACTGTACTGTGTACTTAAAAGCTGCTGTGAGAGTAGATCAAAAATGTTCTCGCTGTAACCACAAAATGGTAATTAGATGAGATGAAGGATGTGTTAACTAACCCTATTGTGGTAAACAGTTCACAATATGTACATGTATCAAATGATCACATTGTACACCTTAAACTTATACAATGTTAAATGTCAATCATATCTCATTAAAGCTGGGGGCGGGGAAGAACGGTAAATAATGAAAAGAATAAAGTAAGGTTAGGGAGTGAATAGAGGTATGGGTGAAAAAAGAATGGCAGAAAGTTCAAAATCATTGAAGGTGGGTGATGGGTATGTCAAAGTCCATTGTATTATTCTGTTTACACGTATTTGGAATTTTCCACTAAATTAAAAACTATTAAGAAAAAATTCAGGTTGGCTTTCAAAATAATTATCTTATAATAGTCCAGGGATAATGTTAGAGATTTTAAAAAGAATTTGAGGGCTTCCCTTCCCTGGGGGAGCAGTGGTTGGGAGTCCACCTGCCGATGCAGGGGACGCGGGTTCATGCCCCGGTCCGGGAGGATCCCACATGCCGCGGAGCGGCTGGGCCCATGAGCCATGGCCGCTAGGCCTGCGCGTCCGGAGCCTGTGCTCCGCAGCGGGGGAGGCCACAACAGTGAGAGGCTCACGTACCGCAAAAATAATAAAAAGCATTTGAAACTTTTAAAACCAGTTGATAAGTCACCCAGCAAGATACTTCTTGGAAGATTACCACACCACACATGATTATGTATATAGAGACACATATACAACATAGAGCAAACATGCACACTCCTGTAATTAGCAGGTAAGAGTCAGGGTCATGGCACAGGTCTTGGTGTCATGTGTCCTAGTAGCTGGGGACTTGGGGGAAAGGGTTCAAGTTCTGCCTCTGCCACTTTCCTTGGGGGTACCAGTTACTCTAAGTAATTCCCTCACCTGTCAAATTAGAAAAAATCATAGCACCTACCACACACAATTATTGTGAAAATTAGAGAATCCATTGAAGCAACTGCACATGTTAGGGGAAGACTCAATATTATTTTTTTTATTTTATCGAAATACAGTTGTTCTACAATATCACATTAGTTTCAGGTGTACAGCATAGTGATTCAATATTTTTATCAGTTATACTCCCTTTAAAGTTATTATGAAATAATGGCTATATTTCCCTGTGCTGTACAATATATCCTTGTTTCTTATCTACTTTATACATAGTAGTTTGCATCTCTTCATCCCCTTCCCCTATTTTGCCCCTTCTCCCTCCCCTCTCCCAACTGGTAACCGCTAGTTTGTTACCTATATCTGTGAGTCTGTTTCTGTTTCATTATACATTCATTTCTTTTTTTGTTGTTGTCCCATATATAAGTGATAACATACAGTATTTGTCTTTCTCTGATTTATTTCACAAAGCATAATGCTGTCTAGACCCATCCACATTGTTGCAAATAGCAGAATTCCATTCTTTTTTATGGCTGAGCAATATTCCTGTGTGTGTGTGTGTGTGTGTGTGTGTGTGTGTGTGTGTGTGTATGCTACATCTTCTTTATCCATTTATCTTTTGCTGGACACTTGGGTTGCTTCCATATCTTGGCTATCGTAAATAAAGCTGCTATGAACATTGGGGTGAATGTATCTTTTTGAATTAGTGCTTTCATTTTCTTCAGATATATTTCCAGCAGTGGGATTGCTGGATCATATGATAGTTCTATTTTAAGTTTTTTAAGAAACCTCCATATGGGGGTTTTCCACAGTGGCTGCACCAATTTACATTTCCAACAACAGTGTGCAAGGGTTCCCTTTCCCTTTTCTCCACATTCTCTCCAACATTTGTTACTTGTAGACTTTTGGATTGGCCACTCTGACAGGTGTGAGGTGATATCTCATTGTGATTTTGATTTGCATTCTCTAATAATAAGCAGTGTTGGTCATCTTTTCACATGCCTGTTAGCCATCTGTATGTCTTGTTTGGAAAAA
The DNA here is from genome assembly GCF_937001465.1 of Orcinus orca. Taxonomy (NCBI): domain Eukaryota; kingdom Metazoa; phylum Chordata; class Mammalia; order Artiodactyla; family Delphinidae; genus Orcinus; species Orcinus orca. The sequence goes on from NC_064572.1 coordinate 87,226,934, forward strand.
TGTCTATTCAGGTCTTCTGCCCATTTTTTTTGATTGGGTTGTTTGGGGGGGTGGTTGTTTGTTTCTTTGTTTTTTTGTTTGATGTTGAGTCGTATCAGCTGTTTATATATTTTGGTTATTAACCCCTTATCTGTCATATCATTTGCAAGTATGCTCTCCCACTCAGTAGGTTGTCTTTTTTGTTATTGTTAATGGTTTCCATTGCTGTGCAAAAGCTTTCAAATTTAATTATGTCTCATTTGTTTATTTTTTGCTTTTATTTATTTTACCTATTTTGGAGACAGATCCATAAAATATTGCTACAATTTATGTCAAAGATGTTCTGCCTATGTTCTCTTCTAGGAGTTTTACAGATCTTAAATTTAAGTCTTTAATCCATTTGTTTAATCCATCTGTTTGTTTGTATATGGTGTGAGGGAAAGTTCTAATCTCATTGTTTTACATGTAGCTGTCCAGTTTTCCCAGCACCACTTATTGAAGAGACTGTCTTTTCCCTATTTTATATTCTTGCCTCCTTTGTTAGACTAATTAATCATAGGTGAGTGGGTTTATTTCTGGGCTCTCTATTCTGTTCCATTGATCTATGTGTCTGTTTTGGTGCCAGTACCATGCTGTTTCGATTACTGTACCTTTGTAGTATAGTCTGAAGTCAGGGAGCAGGCAGACTCAATATTATTAATTAGGGATATAATGTATTATTACCTGAAGATAAACGATCAGCAGGCAGCCAACAAAAACCTCTGGAAGCACAAAAGCACACAATTGTTTCTTCTGAGTCATTCAGGGCTTTAAAGAATCATTAAGGAATGGCTCCAGACCGTGCTAGCTGCAAGCAAATTTATAAGCTGATAGAGGAAAATGGGAGACTTTCACATGTTAAGATTGAAAAAAATAAGCCCTTTTTTTACCTTTGTTTTGTCTAAATATACTTACAGCAATAGGAATCAATTTTATTGTTAAAATTCCTGCAGGAAATAGAATTTTGTCACTGTAAGCCGAAATATTTATTCCTGTAATGTAAATTTTTATAAGAACAATTTTTGAGGAGAATACAATTATCCTATCATAGCAGAGGAGAACACACTTAAAATGAAGCAAAACAGCCTCCAAGCTACACAATACAAAGAGTAAACCAGTCGCCCAGGTGGTATCAGCAAGTCTTAAATGTAATTGATTCACTGGAAGAAAATTAAACCAGGAGATAAAGTTGTTACTAGTTGGTCATTGGAATCAAGGTCTCTGTGACCTGGACAGAAGTGCATTGATTTTTTTCTGTCCCTGGTATGTAAACAGAGCGCCCCCCCTTGTGCCCCGTGTAGACACGTGGGTGTTTCTGACCTGCCCTGTAAGTGAGTGCTCATCACACAAACAGAAGTTTCCCCTGAGTCTTGAGGGGAGAAGGGAGTTTAGGACCATGTGGAACTCAGGCGTATGACCTAACCTGGTCACCCAGGGAAATCAGCAGAGAAGGACTCTGGAGCCTGGGAGAGAGCCCTTTGGAATACAGAAAACATTGGGTTGTCCTTACTGATGGATGATAACTGGATTAGATGCTCCCCAATTAAACGAGCTGAGCACCCACCCTCAGGCTTCGAGCCAGGCAAGACTTGTTTAGAAATCCGCTTTTCCAATCTAGCTTTAACAAGAAAAGAAATTTATAAATGGCGATGTCAAAACAATTGTAAAGGAAAATGTCAAATGGAAATTTAGATAATTCTGCTCCTTTCGTGGGAGTTCTAAAGCTACAGATAACGTGGCCAAAGCAAAGAGGGCTGGAGCCAGAACGGACTTCACCAAAATGAGTCATTACTGCAATTTCCAGATCTACCACTCGTCCCAGAAAGCTCCTCACAGAAAAGAGAGCTACGCACACAGCTGGGCCGTTGGGGTCTACATGGCCCTTGCCCAGCAGTACGTGATATGGTCTGAACTATCAGAATGTCTGCACATTCCTGGACAGGTGACACGTGCCATGATCAAAGCCATCAGAAGAAAGAAAAGAGCACAGCAGACAAGGCAATGGGTCCTCCCAGAAGGCCTGGTGGCAGTCATGCGCTAATGAGAGAGCCTGAGTGACTAGGAGTGACGTACCAAGAATATCCTCGCCGAGAAGAGGCCTGAAATGATGAAATTACAGCCTCGATGGTTGAAGGGAGTACAAACTGGGAGCTCTTATTTTTCAAGTGTGTCAAACACAAGTTAATAATCAGCAAGACAACAGGTATCTTCACCCACCACTGGCAACAACATTCCCAATGCTGCTGTCATTCACGTTGGGTCCACGGCGATTATGCTGTTGTGTCCCAGTGAGTTATTATAGATGAGAAGTCCAACACCAAGTACACGTCATTTTTTTTTTTTACCAGATGCACAAGCAGTAGGTCTACATGGCGGCAGCTCTAACATCTGGGAGCCACAGAGACTTGATAATTGAAAATTAGCTTAAAATGTGCAAATAGAAGATAAATGAGGTTACTCTAAACTTGCCCACGGTCCTACTGCTTGTTAACCCTGCAACGGGCAGGTCACTCAGCTTCTCAGAGCGGCTCAGGTGGCTCATCTATGAATCGCACCCCTGATACCCAAAGGCAGGGCTGGACCTGGGGCCTCCTGGAGTCCCTTCAACTGTTCCCTCACTGAGCAGTCATTGTGCCAGGAGCCGGGAGGGGACACAGACAGAACAAGGGGACTTTGTTCCCATCTCCAAGAATCTTACCACCCAACTGGGGCGAACAGATGGTAATAACTATAACAAAGCAGAAAAAGAAATCTAATACAATAGGGAAACAAAATACTAAAGAAATACAAAAAGCCAAGAGAGATTAATCCCATCTGGACCACAAGGGACAGTTGCATGAAAGAGGTGGCATGTGAGCTGACAGTTATTAAGAAGGAAGGAATGAGGACCCTAACTAGGATGAAAGCAGTAACATGGAACCGGAGGAATGGATCCACGACATTCTAGAAAGCCAGGGCAGGCAGGCCTTGATGACGAGGTGGATAGACCACATTGCCCAGTCCCCGTCCTTAAGCAAATTCTTTTCAGCTCAGGGTCTTAACTCCTTATAATCCACAACTCTGCAAATCTACTTAGGACTGAACTGAACCTTAACTCAAAGTAAGTAATGTAATTTGTGCTTTATTTCAGTGATAGTTGTAAACATAGAATTATGAAATAAGTATATAACTAATAAATGTAGTTAATTGTATATATACATACATAATTATAAATATATGTATAGGTAGATAACTGGTAAAGAATTTAAGAGAAGTGAACTCATGCAATTTAAACTATTGTCTCATAATTCTTTTTTTTTTTGACATAGAAAACAAATTTATGTTTATCAAAAGGGAAGGGGGGAAGGGATAAATTAGGAGTATGGGATTAACAGATACAAACTATTATATACAAAATAGATAACCAACAAGGACCTACTGTACAATGCAGGGAACTATACTCAACATCTTATAATACATATAATGGAAAAGAATCTGAAAAAGCATACATACATATATATATATATATATATATATATATATAATGAATCACTCTGCTGTACACCTAAAACCAGCACAATATTGTAAATCAACTATAATTCAATTTTTTTAATTTTGATGTTTTTATCAGTGTGTAATATTTGAGATTGGAAAATGGAGGACAAAAGGAAAATTTGGTGATGATTCTCAGGGATTCCGTAAGAAATCATCTCACAGATGATGATGGTAAAAATAATCTTTAAAATATATGATGGTGAAATATTTGCTTTGTTCTAACTGTTCACTGTGCTTCTCATTCTAGAAAAAGAGCACCCCATGAGACCTATGATAAAATGAATAAATGGAAAGTCTGATGGAGAAAAAAAAAAAAAAAACTGTAGTGCTGCAAAGCTAATGTGCTGTAAATCTACCCTAAAGAAAGCCAGAGGGCAGGATGAGGGTGGGGATGGCACTGCTCTGTGCTACCCCCATCAGATTGCATCTCCAGGACCATGTTGCAACCAGCACCACCCATTAGGACGGGCACAAACTGAAGGCACCTGAGAATGTGATCCATGTGCTTAAAGGGAAGCCTCCTATCTTCATACCTGTTTCATCTTTATATGAAAAAAAGGTTGGCATGGAGAAGACCAACTAAATTTGATCTGTGGCCTCATAGAGTAGAACCAGGGCAAATAAGGAGAAATAAAAGCAAAGACCCTTTTGTTGAGTACCAAGGAGAAATTTCTAGCATCCAAGATTTCCTTTCAAGAGAGCAGGCGTTTGCAGATGGAGATGTTCAGATGAAGGCTGGACACAGCACATGGTGTTTCTCAAGCATTGTCCTAGGTTCTTTACAAAAACATTAATGTACTTAATTTTTATAAAGCCGTATGAGGTGAGGACCCTTTTATGACCCCATTTTACAGATGAGAAAAATTAAACACATAGAGATCATGCAAACTTCCTAAAGGCACCCAGCTAGCAAGCAACCTGGACGGTCCAGCTCCAGTGGCCATGTTCGTAATCACTCTGCTACTATGAGGCACTTGGGCAGAACTGTTGCTGCGGAGTCAAATCATGGATGGATGATTGACATAAATCAGACTTAAGACCGCATGAGTCTACAGAAGGATCACGATACAGCCACATGACTCAGAAGCATGCCAGACCTTTTGGAATCTAAAGACCAAAGCAATCAGGTGTTTTGAAGATAATGACGATGATTAAAAAAAAAAAAAATTCTGGGTATCTCTGAGCTAGTCGCCCTTTATTTCACAGACATCTTAGCATTTTCTCTCCTATTTACTTATTTTTTACTGTGATTTTGAAAAAGGACCAGAGAAAGGTCCAACTCTGATTTCACACAACAAGAAATCATTAGTAACAAGCATTTAGAAAAACAAGGATTACTATCAGGAAAACCTTAAATGTGAGAATTAAGTATGGGCATTTGCCTTCAACTGGCTCAAAACGGCACTTACTCAGGGATTTCAAATGTTTCTTTCATCTCATATAAAATTAAGAAAGTATCATTTTTGGGGTTTTTTTTGTAGTTTCTTATCTTTATGTATCTTTATTGGAGTATAATTGCTTTACAATGTTGTGTTAGTTTCTGCAGTACAATAAAGTGAATCAGCTATATGTATACATATATCCCCATATCCCCTCCCTCTTGAGCCTCCCTCCCACCCTCTCTATTCCACCCCTCTATGTCCTCACAAAGCACTGAGCTGATCTCCCTGTGCTATGCAGCAGATTCTCACTAGCCATCCATTTTACATTTGGCAATGTATATATGTCCATGCCACTCTCGCACTTCGTCCCAGCTCACTCATCCCCCGCCATGTCCTCAAGTCCGTTCTCTACATCTGTATCTTTATTCCTGTCCTGCCACTAGGTTCATCAGCACCAGTTTTTTAGATTCCATATATGTGCGTTAGCATCCGGTATTTGTTTTTCTCTTTCTGACTTACTTCACTCCGTATGACAGACTCTGGGTCCATCCACCTCGTTACAAATAACTCAATTTCATTTCTTTTTATGGCTGAGTAATATTCCATTATATATGTGCCACATCTTCTTTATCCATTCATCTGTTGATGGGCATTTAGGTTGCTTCCATGTCCTGGCTATTGTAAATAGAGCTACAATGGACATCGTGGTACATGACTCCTTTTGAATTATGGTTTTCACAGGGTATATGCCCTGTAGTGGGACTGCTGGGTCGTATGGTAGTTCTATTTTTAGTTTTTTAAGGAACCTCCATACTGTTCTCCATAGTGGCTGTATCAATTTACATTCCCACCAACAGTGCAGGAAGGTTCCCTTTTCTCCACACCCTCTCCAGCATTTATTGTTTGTAGATATTTTGATGATGGCCATTCTGACTGGTGTGAGGTTGATCCCTCATTGTGGTTTTGATTTGCATTTCTCTAATGATTAGTGATGTTGAGCATCTTTTCGTGTGTTTCTTGGCAATCTGTATGTCTACTTTGGAGAAATGTCTATTTAGGTCTTCTGCCCATTTTCGGATTGGGTTGTTTTTTTTTTTTTGATATTGAGCTGCATGAGCGGCTTGTATATTTTGGAGATTAATCCTTTGTCAGTTGCTCCATTTGCAAATATTTTCTCCCATTCTGAGGGATGTTTTTTCATTTTGTTTATGGTTTCCTTTGCTGTGCAAAAGCTTTTAAGTTTCATTAGGTCCCATTTGTTTATTTTTTATTTTATTTCCATTACTCTAGGAGGTGGGTCAAAAAGGATGTTGCTGTGATTTATGTCGTGGAGTGTTCTGCCTATCTTGTCCTCTAAGAGTTTTATAGTGTCTGGCCTTACATTTAGGTCTTTGATCCATTCTGAGTTTATTTTTGTGTATGGTGTTAGGAAGTGTTCTAATTTCATTCTTTTTCATGTAGTTCCAGTTTTCCCAGCGCTGCCTATTGAAGAGGCTGTCTTTTCTCCATTGTATATTCTTGCCTCCTTTGTCAAAGACAAGGTGACCATATGTGTGTGGGTTTATCTCTGGGCTTTCTATCCTGTTCCACTGATCTATATTTCTGTTTTTGTGCCAGTACCCTACTGTCTTGATTACTGTAGCTTTGTAGTATAGTCTGAAGTCAGGGAGCCTGATTCCTCCAGCTCCATTTTTCTTTCTCAAGATTGCTTTGGCTATTCGGGGTCTTTTGTGTTTCCATACAAATTGCACAATTTTTTATTCTAGTTCTGGGAAAAATACCATTGGTAGTTTGATAGGGATTGCAATTAACCTGTAGATGGCTTTGGGTAGTATAGTCATTTTCACAAGGTGGATTCTTCCAATCCAAGAACACGGTATATCTTTCCATTTGTTTGTATCATCTTTGATTTCTTTCATCAGTGTCTTATAGTTTCAGGCCAATATCACTGATGAACATAGATGCAAAAATCCTCAACAAAATAGTAGCAAACAGAATCCAACAGCACATTGAAAGGATCATACACCATGATCAAGTGGGGTTTATCCCAGGAATGCAAGGATTCTTCAGTATATGCAAATCAATCAGTGTGATATACCATATTAACACACTGAAGAATAAAAACTATATGATAATCTCAATAAATGCAGAAAAAACTTTTGACAAAATTCAACACCATTTATGATAAAAAATCTCCAGAAAGTGGACATAGAGGGAATCTACCTCAACACAGTAAAAGCCATATATGACAAACCAATAGTCAACATCATTCTCAATGGTGAAAAACTGAAAGAATTTCCTCTAAGATCAGGAGTAAGACAAGGGTGCCCACTCTCACCACTATTATTCAACAAAGTTTTGGAAGTTTTAGCCACAGCAGTCAGAGAAGAAAAAGAAATAAAAGGAATCCACATCAGAAAAGAAGAAGTAAAACTGTCACTGTTTGCAGATGACATGATACTATACATAGAGAATCCTAAAGATGCTACCAGAAAACTACTAGAGCTAATCAATGAATTTGGTAAAGCAGCAGGATGCAAAATTAATGCACAGAAATCTTTTGCATTCCTATACACTAATGATGAAAAATCTGAAAGAGAAATTAAAGAAACACTCCCATTTACCGCTGCAACAAAAAGAATATAATACCTAGGAATAAACCTACCTAAGGAGACAAAAGACCTGTATCTAGAAAACTATAAGACACTGATGAAAGAAATTAAAGATGATACCAACAGATGGAGAGATATACCATATTCTTGGAATGGAAGAATCAACATTGTGAAAATGACTATACTACCCAAAGCAATCTACAGATTCAATGCAATCCCTATCAAGCTACCAGTGGCATTTTTCATAGAACTAGAACAAAAATTTTCACAATTTGTATGGAAACACAAAAGACCCCGAATAGCTAAAGCAATCTTGAGAAAGAAAAACAGAGCTGGAGGAATCAGGCTCCCGGACTTCAGACTATGCTACAAAGCCACAGTAATCAAGACAGTATGGGACTGGCACAAAAACAGAAATATAGATCAGTGGAACAGGATAGAAAGCCCAGAGATAAACCCACACACATATGGTCACCTTGTCTTTGACAAAGGAGGCAAGAATATACAATGGAGAAAAGACAGGCTCTTCAAGAAGTGGTGCTGGGAAAACGGGACAGCTACATGTAAAAGAATGAAATTAGAACACTTCCTAACACCATACACAAAAATAAACTCAAAATGGATTAAAGAACTAAACATAAGGCCAGACATTATAAAACTCTTAGAGAAAAACACAGACAGAACACTATATGACATAAATCACAGCAAGATCCTTTTTGACCCACCTCCTAGAGAAATGGAAATAAAAACAAAAATAAACAAATGGGACCTAATGAAACTTAAAAGCTTTTGCACAGCAAAGGAACCCATAAACAAGATAAAAAGACTACCCTCAGAATGGGAGAAAATATTTGCAAACAGAGCAACTGACAAAGGATTAATCTCCAAAATATACAAGCAGCTCATGCAGCTCAATATCAAAAAAACAAACAACCCAATCCAAAAATGGGCAGAAGACCTGAACAGACATTTCTCCAAAGAAGATATACAGATGGCCAACAAACACATGAAAGAATGCTCAACATCACTAATCATTAGAGAAATGAAAATCAAAACTGCAATGAGGTATCACCTCACACCGGTCAGAATGGCTATCATCAAAAAAATCTACAAACAATAAATGCTGGAGAGGGTGTGAAGAAAAGGGAATCCTCCTGCACTGTTGGTGAAAATGTATACTGATACAGCCACTGTGGAGAACAGTATGGAGGTTCCTTAAAAAACTAAAAATAGAACTACCATATGACCCAGCAATCCCACTACGGGGCATATACCCTGAGAAAACCATAATTCAAAGAGTCATGTACCACAATGTTCACTGCAGCTCTATTTACAATAGCTAGGGCATGGAAGCAACCTAACTGTCCATTGACCAATGAATGGATAAAGAAGATGTGGCACATATATACAATGGAATATTACTCAGCCATAAAAAGAAATGAAATTGAGTTATTTGTAATGAGGTGGATGGACCTAGACACTGTCTTACAGAGTGAAGTAAGGCAGAAAAAGAAAAACAAATATCGTATGCTAACACAAAAATATGGAATCTAAAAAAGAAAAAAAAGTGGTTCTAAAGAACCTAGGGCCAGGACAGGAATAAAGACGCAGACATAGAGAATGGACTTGAGGAAACGGGGACAGGGAAGGGTAAGCTGGGATGAAGTGAGAGAGTGGCATGGACATATATACACTACCAAATGTAAAATAGATAGCTAGTGGGAAGCAGCCACATAGCACAGGGAAATCAGCTCAGTGCTTTGTGACCACCTAGAGGGGTGGGATAGGGAGGGTGGGAGGGAAATGCAAGAGGGAGGGGATATGGGGATATATGAATATGTATAGCTGATTCACTTTGTTATACAGCAGAAACTGACACACCATTGTAAAGCAATTATACTCCAATAAAGATGTTAAAAAATAAATAAAGATACAAATACCTAATACTAAAAATAAAAAATACCTAGGAATAAACCTACCCAAGGAGGCAAAAGTATCATGTTATAGACAGACCAATTTCTCTACACCTTGGAAATCTGTCCAACGGTCACAGCCGAATATTAAGTTCAGGTATATTTCTCATTTCAAAAAGAGAGGGGAAAAATTATAACTCCCTGGCAACAACTTGGGGAAATTACCTGGTGCTAAGAAGCTTCTTAACACATTTCTGAAGAAGATTTCAGTAGTACCCTGACAGCAATGGATTAATTCTCCCGTCCCGTGAACCAGATCCAGGCCAACTTAATCAAAAACACCCACTGACAGTTCTGCCTGGTGGCGATACAGGTACAGTACTGGGCACAGAGCAGACCCTCAGATTTTGGTGAAACCTGATAACTGCTTTTTTATTAAACACTCCCTGTGTTCTAAGCTCTGTGCTAAGCACTTTATGTATCTCCCTTTATTTTATCCTCACAGCCTGAAAGATCAAAAAACCAAGCTTAGCATTTACCTCACTGTCTTGTGCATAATTATCGCTTAAAAAGTAGCCACTATTCTTATCAGCTATTTTACCAACGAGCGCACAATTAGTAGGAAGTAAACCTAGGAACTGGCCCCAGGATCAAGTGGTAACAAATACATTAAAGAAGTGAATGAGTGAGTGAGTGGAAGGAAGGAAGGAAGGAGGGAAGGGAGGACGGAAGGAAAAAAGGAAGGAAGGGAGACAATACAACCAGAGTCATCCCTTTAATAAAAAGACCAGGGGAGGGAATTCCCTGGCAGTCCAGTAGTTAGGACTCCGCGCTTCCACTGCAGAGGGCACAGGCTTCCTTCCCTGGTTCGGAGAACGAAGATCCCGCAAGCTGTGCAGTGCAGCCAAAACAAAAGACGAGGGAAAAAGAGAATGAATGTTAATTATAATGTCTAGGGGTGGAGTACACAGGTGTATCATCTTCTCTGTGCCAAGCCCTGTACTTTGCCCTGAGGAATACACCGAAGAAAAGAAAAGTGTGATTCCTCCCCTTTGTGGGATCTAGTTGGACTGAAATATGTATCACATGTATAGAAGTGAGATGTCTTATTTTCTGACAAAGAGAGTTCCACTCCTATTCCACACATAAGCTAAAACCACCACCAGAAATGACATTCCCACTGTTGCAAACACTGCAGAAGCCCAGGGCCCTGGTGGCAACTCCTGAAGGAGGAACTCGAACCATTTACATGATAACCACATCCATGTTTCATGTAGAAACATGAATGAATAAGCAAATCACATGTAAGTCGTTCCTAAAGCACATTCCTAAAGTGGCATGAGCTTTTTTTTTTTTCCCAAGGAAGGTTCCTGATTGAATTAGACAGCTTTGTGTTTGGAATTGAATAATGACCCCCAAATCTCTACTCCCTCCACCTGAGATTCCACCCTTTGATAGTCACTCCTTTGAATGTTAAGAAATGTGAGAACTTTCTATCCTCCATTAAAATAAATAACACTGGAAAAAATGGTATATTTTAAAGCATGTAAGTGTTTAAGGGAATTAATCGGTTAAATCTCCATTTGAACAACACGTTGAGAGAAAGGCACTAGAGAGAAAGAAGTCCAAACAAGCAACCAGGGGGTGAGCCCGAGAAAGCCAAAGGGCTCCCATCTTAACCAGGGCTAGCCTGGGGCATCACAGTCATTCATTCTGTGAGACATCACATTTCACTCTTCCCTTTATATTTCATAGCAATCACTGGTCACTGGCCAAGCAATAAAGCTTCAAGTGTAGCACTCAGCCATGACTGTAAGTGGACAGTTGGGAATCAACAGAAGGCTACAATCTCAAAAGGAGCTCTTCTTCCAGAATCTTTCTTAGTGACAATACTGGGCGTTTTGGGAAGTAAAAGGCGCAGCCCAATCCTTCTTTATCCAGTTTCTCCTGCTAATTCCCAAACTCAAAAACGCCGTAGGGCCCTGTTTGAGAACGTGCAGTGAGCGTTTCACTCCAAGCATGAAGAAAGTTTGTCTTCACGTTGTTTCTTGTGTAAGCAAAGAAGGCAAATTTGCCAGTCATGTTCCTTTCCAACCTTCCCTCCTTCTGGGAAGCTGGGATGGATGCAGGAACAATGCAATGCCCGAGGTATTGCAAAGCCTGATCAAACGTCCTCGCCACAGAGCTGCCTGGACATATTTACTGTGTGAGGCTCAGGTTCCATGTTGGGGACCAAGACGTACATAAGAAATGGCAGCTCTCCAGCTCTGTCCTTCTCCCCAGACAGACGGAGGGAGACAACCAGACAACTGCTCAGGATGTGACAAGGATTCTTCCTGATTTATTCAACACCTACCCTTGCTTGTGACCTTGATAATTCACATGATTTTATTTAAATAGAAAGTAATTGAGAAAACATAAAACAGTCTTAGAAAGGAGAGTTTTAGATCATATAATGAAAAGGGTCATCAGACAATTGCACACAATATGACAAGGGCTCTTATTTATTTATTGACAACCTAATTTTCTTTGTAATCAGAACAATGGACATGGTATTATTTTTTATGAGAAAATCTGGGGAGAAAATACAGTTAAAAGGGAGAGTTTTATGTAACTGATTGAAATAAGAGGAAAACAATCAAAAATTTTCATTGCTGTAAGTTGAAAGGGTCTCCTGCGATGTCCAGCTGGGGTTGAAATCATGAGACCCCAGGACCTTTGATTCCTGCCCAGTCTGGAAGGCACCATCTCTCATGTGAAGTTAGGGGCTGCAGGCGGCACAACCCCAAATCTTTCTTCCCCCGCCTCTCCGCTTCACCTGGTTAAGAGCACAGAGCCTGGCCAGCACCCCCTCTCGGGAGTTGTCATGGAGGGTGCAGAGCAGCAGGCTGTGAAGCAGGCACGGAGGGCAGGGTCCGCGCCCATCATCTGGAGGAGAAGATCCACTATACGCACAGCCGTATATGCCTTTTCAAGAAGGCAGTTTTCCCTTGGAGGTCAGACCTTCGACTTTTCACTCGATAGCACAATGAACCAGATGCGTCCTACTAATCACCCAAACAAGCAAGTGTCCCAACCAGGCGTGGAAAGCAGGAACTTACCACCACTAGTGGTGTTCCCTAATGAACAGCTATCAACCAACAACTAGCCTCCCCTTGCAATCAGGCAGGGGTCTTTGAGACCCATGGGCCAGGAGTTGTAGAGGAAGGCTGCTCCCAGAGACAGGGAGAGGGGCACCGAGAAATATTTTGCTTTCAGATAAGAGAAGCAGGTAGTTGCTGGGATAGCCCCACCCCAGTTCTTCCCACCTTGGAAGCAAAAGTGATTCCAGGACCTCTGACAGCCACTCAACAACCACAGGTCACTAAGTAAGGAGGGCACTGAGAGAGTGGGGCAAAAAGAAAGAACGATTAGGATTTACTGGTGGCACTGGGCTAAACCAGCAAAGGTAGAGCCCCTACTTCAACACCTCATAGCTGTGAGATCAACGCCTTTCTTGCTTAAATCACTCATTTATCTCTAGGTGTAAGCATTCCTGACATACCAGACAGCCTAAGAGCGTAAGCGTGCATTTACCATCAGAAAATGATGAAATCTTGCTGGCCCGTGTTAATTAACTGTGCAATTGTCAGTCACTTTTCCATGAAAAGACAACAACAAAAGGAAGAAGTGAGGCTCCCTTCAGAGGGAGTGCAGATCTCTGCTTTACCCAGTGACCTAGCATGCCACTTCGCTAAACTCTGGGAAGCAAGACCTAGATTTTTAAGCCTGAACTTTTCAAGTCCCCTCTGTTTCTCTCTTGAAATACCAAATATGTATAAAAATCTGTACTATTGTAAGACATACTTGTGTCTCTGAGAAAAGCAATATATCATCTGTAGTTTTAGAGTCTTTGCTAGTTTCCCATGATTCTGCAGATGTTCAAGAATTAGTATTTGCAGCAGAGCACCATTATTACTAATAACATCACATTAAAACTAACAGTGCTTTACTATCTATAGCACTTTCATATGTATTCTATTTTTTAAATATCTAGAAACCACGAAAGGATTGCTATTTCTTTGACTGAGTGCAGAACAAGGTATGTGAAAACTTAGGAAAACTAGAATAAAATCACTCATATTCTTCACAGGCATATACAAGATAAGACAACAGGCTAGGAAAGGGGGAAGCATGGGAAAATGAAAAAGGAGCTAGATATGAGAATAAAATAATAAAAATTCAACAGCTCAATTTAAAGGTGGTTTAGAGGCTGTAAAAATCACACGGAATGTGCATAAAATTTGAAGAATATCATGGAGGATAAATTGGAGAAGCTCCACAAGAAATAGAGGAAAAGGATGACGACAGACAAAAGCATGACAGAGAAAACTATAGTTATAAAGACAAGAGAATAAAGAGCCAACATTCACAACTAAAATTCCAAAATAGTCAAATATAAGCAACACAGTGATTGGTCATATCCTGGAAAATAAAGCAAATCTCAACAAAGTTACAAGGATTGGAATCATTCAGAGTATGAATGATTTCATACTCTGACTATCATACTCTGAAAGATTTCTCTGACTATAGGAAAAAGTAAACCAGAAATAAATAACAAAAATATAACCAAAAAGCCCTCAAGTATTTGGAAATTCAGCAATACACTTCTAAATAACCAATGGATCAAAAAACAAATTATAATGGCAATTATAAAATATTTTTATTAAAGGATAACAAAAATGCAATAAAACACAATTTATGGGATGCAGCTAAAGGCGTGCTTAGAAGGAAATTAATAGCCTTAAATGCTTATATAAGGAAATAAAAAAGCCTTAAAATCCAAGACTGAATTATCTAGTTTAGAAAGTTAGAAAAAGAAGAGTAAATTAAACCCAAGTAAAATAAAAGAAATTAAGAAAAATGCTTTAAAATGTAAAACAAATGGATACATCAATCAAGATGGTGGAATAGGAGGATGTGGAACTCATCTCACCCCACAAACACATTAAAAATACATCTACATGTGGAACAATTCTCACTGGAAACTGGCAGAAAGACTCCTGTACAATCAAGGCTGTAAGAAAGATCCACAGGTAATCTGGTAGGAAGGGAAGAAAAGTGACCAGGTCGGGACCTGTGCCCCTGGGAGGGGATAAGAGGAAGAGGGAAATTACACAGGCAGAGAACTGAGTGAGCAGTGACAGACACAGACTGGGCATCCCTGTCCTGGAGTCCTAGAAGGGAGAGACAAGCCCCCGTGGACAGTTTGGAGGACCACGAGACTAACAGGAGGGCTGTGGGCAGCCTGAACTCCACCTGTGAGGTGGAAGCATGCTCACTTGCCCCCAAGGAAGGGCAGAGAGAGGCTTCCTGTGACAGCCTCAGCACACATCCCAGCTTACTGAATGGGAGAAAATATTTGCAAATGCTATGAAAGATAAGGGGTTAAGGTCCAAAAATATATAAACAGCTCATACAACTCAATATCACAAAAACAAACAACCCAATCTGAAAAAATGGGCAGAAGACCTGAATAGACATTTTTCCAAACAAGACATACCAATGGCTAACAGGCATGTGAAAAGATGCTCAACATTGCTTATTATTAGAGATATGTAAATCAAAACAACAATGAAATTGTTGTCACTATCAGAATTGTTGTCATACCTATCAGAATGCCTATCATCAAAAAGTCTGCAAATGGCAAATGTTGGAGTAGATGTGAAGGAAAGGGAACTCTTGTGCATTGTTGGTGGGAATGTAAATTGGTGGAATCACTATGAAAAACAGTATGAAGTTTCCTCAGAAAACTAAAAATAGGACTACCATATGATCCAGCCATTCCATTCCTGGGTATATACACCCCAAAAATGAAAACACTAATTCAAAAAGATACATGCATCCCAATGTTCATAGCAGTTTTATTTACAATAGCCAAGATATGGAAACAACCCAAGTGTCCAGCAAACAGATGAATGGGTACGGAATATGTCATATATATATTTTTCCACTATATAAATATATAGTGGAATATTACTCGGGCATGAAAAAGAATGAAATTCTGCCATTTGCAACAACGTGGAGGGACCTAGACAGAATTATACTTAGTGAAGTAAGTCACAGAGAGAAAGACAAAAACTGTATGATATCACTTATATGTGGAATCTAAAAAATAAAACAAACAAATGTATATAACAAAACAGAAACAGACTCACAGTTACCACCGGGGAAAAACAAACTACTGTTTACCACTGGGGAGAGAGAAATGGGGAGGAACAAGATACAGGTAGGGAATTAAGAGATGGATAAGTAAAAGGATATATTATACAGCACAGGGAACTATGGCCATTATTTTGAAATAACTTTTAATGGAGTATAATCTATAAAAAACACTGAATCACTATGCTGTACACCTGAAACTAATATAGTATTGTAAACCCACTATACTTCAATAAAATAAAATGTAAAACAAATGGACAGGAGAGAAAAATCAAAGCCAAAATGGTTCTTTTAAAATCTAAGTACACTGAAACTCTTTAAGAGAATTGCTTTAGGAAAAAAAAAAGAGAGAGAGAGAGAGAGAGAGAAGCCCAGTTATCAAAATGAAGAATTAAAAATGGAACATCACCACCCAGTCTACAGATGTTAAAAAGAGAATGAGAGGATATTATAAATAATTTTATGGAGATCAATTTGGAAGTTATGAAATAGAAAAATTCCTTTAAAAAACACAATTTAGAAACTGATTTTTAAAAAAGAAACAGAAATGTGAATAGTCTTACATTTATTTAAACACTTTTAATTTTTAATTTAAATCCCCCCCCAAAAAAATCTCCAGGCCCAGATGGTTTCATTAATGAATTCTCTTTAATATTTTGGAGTATAATGGCACCAATCTTAGAGACGTTTTTCCAGAGGCTGGAAAAGATGAAACACTTCCCAACTCATCCTATAAGACCACTTTGACCTTGATACCAAAACCTGACAAAGACATTATAAGAAACAAAAACTACTGGCCAACGGTTCCCATGAACATAGACACAAAAATACTAAACAAAATATTAGCACAAATAACCCAGTAAAATGCCAAAAGGAAAATGCATGGAGTCTAACTTGGGCTTATTCAAAGAATGCATGGATTTAAAGTCAATAGATATGTTTCTGCTTCTGCTTCCCCTCTCCCTTCCCGACCAATTCTGTCCTACAGGTATTAGGTAGAGCAGGGAGGGCACCTATGGTGGAAGCCAGGGGGTCCTGCGGTGCGCTAGACAGGGGTGTCAGAGGAGGATCTGCACAGAGGGCCAGCCTGGAGTGTAGGCAGGGCAAGGGGTGTATCCATGCAGGGGAGGGAGTGGTGACAGAGATGGGAGATCAATTATATCCTATTGACCAAATGAAGAAGCATATAAGGGTAACAAAAAGAAGGGTTCTCACAGGGTTGGAGAAGAGAGTTACAAACATGGAAGTGGAGAAAACAAAACACTGTGATGTTGGACTGGAATGGGATGTATCAGTGTGAACCAGTGGCTCTCAATAGATATTAGATATATAGATGATAAATGACGGATAGGTAGATGGATTAAAATAAATATAAATGCAAATGAATGTATCTACATATACTTGTGTGTGTACACACACACATCACACACCCGTGTATACATATACATATGTATCTTCAATATACATTTGTCACCTAGCTCTGCCTGAGAGGGCCTGGGAGCGGCAACACACCAACGGCAGTGAGCACACCAAGCCACGGACCTTAGCTTCTAAATACCACTTGCCACTAAGAGAAACCAGAAGTCCCTGGAGAAACGGCTTGAGCAGGAAAAGCACACAGTGAGCCTGAAACCACTGTGCCAGCAGGCAAGAAAGTGCTCAGAGAAGAGGGGCCATGCCAACGGACACCCAAGCCAGAGTACATGAGCTCTCACTGGGTAGACTGGGTACAATTTGAGCACTGAGGTGAATAATGATGATAACAGATTATGGTCCATTGAGAGTAGTAGAAAAACCATGAGTCCTTTCAGAAACTAATTAAGGAATTCATGTAAAACTCGACGGAGAACAAGATATACATAGTTCCAAAGTACCTCCCCACAAAAATTCTTGTTAATTACAAAGGAGAAGTTAGTAAGTTTACAGTGGAGAAACCTGGCAGACACCACCTTAATCAAGTAGTCAGAGTAAACATCATTAATTATGAAACAAATTGGAATTATGTGTTGCCTGATGGAACACAAGATCGCAGCAGTACTCGTGTGAAGGACAGAACCTCAATCTAATTGTAAGAAAACAGACAAATCCAGGTTGGAGGACACTCCACAAAACAAATGGCCGGTACTCTTCAAAAGTATCAAAGTCATGTAGTCCAGGGAAGACCAGGGACTGCTCTAGACCAAAGGAGATGATAAAGAGACAGGCAAGTAAATGCAGCATGTGGTTCTGAAAGGAATCTTTGCTACAAAGGTATTGCTGAAACAACTGGGAAACCTTGAATAGGATTTGAGGATTAGATGGTATCATGTATCAATGCAGGTATCTTGATTTGGACGGTTACATAGAAGAATGTCCTTGTTATAGAAATATACCTTAAATTGTAAAGCAGAAACTAACACGTCATTGTAAAGCAATTATATTCCAATAAAGATGTTAAAAAAAAAGAAATATACCCTAAAAATAGGAATGATGGAGGAACATGTCAGCAGCTTACTCTCAAATGGCTTAGAAAAAGCAAGTTCTTTTACTCTACTTCCAAGTTTTCTGTGTTTGTTACTGTTTCAAAATTGTTCCAAAATTTTAGATAAATATGTTATAAATACATACATATATACATATATATCTCATGTTATTTTCTCCTTTACTTTGTTTATGTGGTAAAAAACACACAATACTTCTTTGTGTGTCTGTGTCTGTTATTCATCACGTAAACAAAATAAAGAAGAAAAGAATATGATTATTTCAAGAGATGCAGAAAAAGTATTTGACAAAATTTTACATGAATTCATAATTAAAAAAAAAAAACCTCTAATCAAAGAGACCTGCAGCTTCTGCCCTGAGTTGGAGAGAGCTGGAAGGAACGTTGTTCTCACCCTTTCAACAAAACAGAGACAGACTAACTTCAAATCCACAAGCTTTTTGAACCCATCAGAGAGCAGAGGTCACAGAGCAAGTACTGGGCTAAAACCTAAGATGGCATAGTGTCTGCAGGGAGTGAAAAGGTGCTAACCTGACCCCGCCCCCTGGGCCACCACACTGTGGGGACAGATTGTTGAAGGTCTTTGCACAGACTGGTGGAAGAGTGTGACAGTTCTGGGAGGCTGCATGGTGTGTCAGGGTGTACACAGCTTCTCATAGGCTCTTTCTTCACACATAAAGAACTCAACAAGCTCTTTAAAATGCCTACTGGGTGCAAACCTGGGGCAAGAGCACAGCAGAAATGCAAAGGGACAAGAAACTCCTCCAGGATCTTTCCCTTCTTTTTCCACTAGGAACAGTTTTAATTCTTCTGGGGAGGGGCATAAGCTGCCCTGGTGACATTGGTGAAAAATCTGCAGTTAGGGAACGAAATGAGAAAAAAACCCACTCCTGAGGGAGGGACAGGATCACACAGTGTGGCCACAATTACAGCAGAGAGGGAGGAGAATCAAGAAAGCCACACTCCTGAGACCCACGGACATGGGGCACATCTAAGATTAAGGCTTAATCAGGATAAAAGACTGCAAACAATGTGATTAGTTCGCCTACAGTCATCTCAATGGATGCAGAAAAAGCACTTGAAAAAATGCAACATATATTCCCGGTAAATACTCTCAGCAAACTAGTTATAAAAGAGCACTTCCTTAAACTAATAAAGAGCATCTGAGCATCTAAAAACAAACAAACAAACCCTCCAGAGAACACGGTAAAAAACTGAAACGCTTCCAAGGAAACAAGAAAAGGATGTTTTCTCTCACCACTCTTGTTCAACACTGTCCTGGAAAACTGAGTGCAATAAGGCAAGCAAAAGAAATAAAAGGATCAGATGAAATGGAAAAAACTGTCTATATTCAGAGATGGCATGATTGTCTATGTAAAAAAAAAAAAAAAAAGGACAAAAAACACAAAGAATCTACAAAAAAGCTCCTAGAAATAATAGATGAGTTTAGCAACTTATTAATTTGATGTACAAAAATCAATTGTATTTCTACATGCTATTAATGAATAACTGGAAAAATTATTATTTAAAAAAAATTTTAAATACCACCTACAACAGCAAATGAAACAGTTATAAATCTAACAAAATATCTGCAGGTTCTGTATGTTGAAAACTACACAACACAAATCAAAGAAGACCCAAGTCAATGGAAAGATATGCCATGTTCATGGATTGGAAGACTCAATAATGTTCAAATATAGTTCTCCCCAACTTAACTCGTAGGTTCAATACAATGCCAATCAAAATCCTGACAGGATTATCTGTAGATGTCTTTCAGTGCCATTTTTAAAAAAAGGTTGCTCGCTGTTGAATTGCTTTTGCTCCTTGGCCAAAAATCAGTTGACTATATTCGTGTGGCCTTATTTCCACTCTCTCGATTCCATTTTGTTTGTGTGTCTATCTTTTTGCTGATGCCACATTGTTTTAACTATAATAAGTCTTGAAATCAAGTCCTCCAACTTT
Organism: Orcinus orca; assembly: GCF_937001465.1. NCBI lineage: Eukaryota > Metazoa > Chordata > Mammalia > Artiodactyla > Delphinidae > Orcinus > Orcinus orca. Next base: position 87,247,035 of record NC_064572.1, read on the forward strand.
GTTCTTCTTTTTAAAAATTATTTTGGCTACTCTCATTACTCTGTATTTCTCCACTTAAAAAAATAGAATTAGATTATCAATATTTACCTCCAAAAAATCCTGCTGTGAGAGACATTACTAAGAGAATGAAAAGAAAAGCCATGGACCAGGAGAAAATATTTGTGAATCACACATCTGACAAAGGACTTGTATCTAGAACATTTTGAGAATGCTCAAAATTCAACAGTAAGAAAACAAACAACTCAGTTTAAAAATAAGCCAAAGATCTATATACTTCACCAAAAAAGATATAAGGTTAGAAAATTTTAAAAAGCAACTAATAAGATATTCAACATCATTAGTCAACAGGGAAATACAAATTCAAACCACAATGAGATATCAGAATATCTAAAAAAAAAAAAAAAACTGGCAATGACAAGTGTTGACAAGAATGCAAAGCAAATGGAATTTTTATACATTGTTGGTGGGAATGCAAAATGGTATACCTATGTGGAAAACAGTTTGGAAGTTTCTTATAAAGTGAAACGTATACCTACCATATAACCTAAGCAATCTCACTCCTAGGTATCTACTTAAGAGAACTGAAAATTTATTTCACTCAAAGCCCTATATATGGATGTTTACTGATGCTTTATATGTATTAGCCAAAAGTAACCTTGCTTTGCCCTGCAACCAGTAAATAGATAAATAAGTTGTGATATATCCATGCAATGGAATACTACTAAGCAATAAAAAGGAATGAATTATTGGTTCACTTAACAACAGGGATGAAACAAATGCGTTTGACGAAGTAAAGAAGCCAGACCCAAAAGGCTACACACTGTATGATTCCATCTATTTGATGATTTAGAAAAAGAAAAGTATAAGGTAGAAACTACTTAGTAGTCCCCAGGGGCTGGAGTTGAGGGGAGGAGCTATCTGTAAAAGGGTAGCCAGAACTTTACAGGCGATACAACTGTGGTGGTGAACGTACAACTCCATGCATTTGTCGAAACCCATAGAAATTTGCACTACACAAAGTGAATTTTAATATAGGTGATTTTTTAATAACAATCAACCAGATTGTAGAAAAGGTCCTAGAAAGCAAGAATGCAGACAATGGTGACAAATGAATAGAACTGTATTACAACAGACTCAAACAAACACACTGAAGCGGGGGGGAAGGAAGGAGTTGACCAAGTAACTTTGGAAAATAATACTTTGCTCAAATACTGTAAGGCTAAAGCTAAAAAGAACTAAACACAAACACTGTACTCTAGTTGATAAATTACTTTCTTACAGGGTTACTGTTAGAATTTCTGAAACTACTTATGTGAATACCAGTGTTGAACAATTAAGTAATGATAGATAATGAGACCCAGGTTTCTCACTATCAACGAAAATTGTGACAAATAAGATAATGACAAGGACTAGAATGAATGTGGCAGTGCTGGGTTGGAGTCAGAGGTATCAATATGGACTTAAGGACTTTCTAAGCCACAGATAAGGAGACACAAAGTTAAATGTAAATGTGTATATATTTCCTAGCTTCCTGTATATACAAACATATATTTCCTAGCTTTATCTACTAAGATGGTCTCTAAGCAGTGACACTCCAGAAGCAATGAGCACACCTGGCAACCAGATCTTGGTTTCTAAATACCATTTTCCAACAAAGGGAACCAGGGCTCCTTGGAGAGGTAGTTGATTCCAGGGTTTGGGCAGGGAAAATCCAAGATGAACCTGAAGCATTCTATGATACCAGAAAGGAAGTACTCAAGGGATGGAGGGGTAAGGAATAGGCCATGTTGAGAGGGCACAGGTGCCAACCTGACAAAGTTCTCAATGGCTCAACCTGAACAGCTGTAGCAACAGATAAAAAGTGATGGTACTGGATTATATCTGGAAGAATAAAATAATTATGCATGAGTCAAAAAAACCCCTATATGTCACACTTAACGGTGAAATAATGAAAACTTTCCAACTATAATCGTAAAAGAGATGACACTATCACTACTTCTATTCAGCATTGTACTAGAAGTCCCAGTCACAGCAGTAGTAGTGAAAAAAGATTAAATATAAGAATTGGAAAGGAAAAAATTAAAATGTTATTATTTCACATCATGTTTTGTACTGGATTAATCAAAAAGAATCTATAGGGCTTCCCTGGTGGCGCAGTGGTTGAGAGTCCGCCTGCCGATGCAGGGGACACGGGTTTGTGCCCCGGTCCGGGAAGATCCCACATGCTGCGGAGCGGCTGGGCCCGTGAGCCATGGCCGCTGAGTCTGCGCGTCCGGAGCCGGTGCTCCGCAACGGGAAAGGTCACAACAGTGAGAGGCCCACGCACCGCAAAAAAAAAAAAAAAAAAAAAAAAAGAATCTATAAACAGAACACTAATATTAATAGTGGATTGAGCAAGACCAAAATAGTAGATTGAGTCACATGCAATCACCGTTTCAGAGTTGAATGTTGGCAATTTCAAATGCTTCAACTAAGAAAAGTCAAATGCATTTCAATATACTAAGAAAATAATTAGAAAACAAACTTTTCAAAGATACTTTTTAAAATACCATCAGAAAATATAAAAACGTTAAGGAGTAAATCTAACAAAAGACATACAAGATTTCTGCACTAAAATTTACAAAACTTTATTGAGAGAAATGTTAAAAGACCTATATAAATGGAGAGCTGTAATTTTGACTATTCAGTATTATAAAGTTATCAATTATCCCTGAATTGATGTATATATTCAATGCATTTGCAATCAAAATCATAACGCTTTTTGTGTGGAAACTGACAAGCTGATTCAAATATTTATATGGAAAGGCAGAAGGCCAAGGAGAGTCAAGATGGTCTTGCGGAAGAAAGACAGAGCTGGCAGGTGTAGCCTCCCAGCTACGAAGACTTTTACAAAGCTACCTTACTTGATACAGTGTGGTATTAGCACATGGATAGACAACAGATCAGTGGACCAGAACAGAGAGTGCAGAAACAGACTCATTTATGGTCACTGGCTTTATGACAGCGATGACACCAAAAGTGGGAAGAATGGTCTATTCAGTAGATGACACTCTGTCACCTGTGTATCTGTAGGAAAAAAAAAAAAAATTCCTGACCTGTAGCTCATATCTCACACCACACAGAAAAAACAAATCACTTCCAAGTAGTTTTTAGATGTAAATGTGAAAGATGAAACAACAAACCTTCTAGAAAACAGCATAGAAGAATAGCTTCATGATTTTACAGCAGGAAAATATTTCTTAGACACAGAAAGTACCATACACTAAAGAAAAGGTTAATGGGTTGAGCAATAGTAAATTAGCAAAATTAAAATCTTGTTCAGCAGAAAGACAATACTGAGTATTTATGAAAACCCTACAGCTCACATCATACCTAATGACAAAAGATTTGATGACTTTCCCTCTAAGACTGGGGAAAAAGTAAGGATGGCCATAGTAAACATTGTCGTACTGGGGAGCCTACCCAGTGCAATAAGGTGAGAGACAGTGTGGGATAAAAGAGTGTGAGAGTGAGAGATCACACACATTGGAAAAGAAGAAGTAGAAAATCCTAAGGAAATAAACATTTCATTAAGGTCACAAGATACAAGGTCAATATACAAAAACAACTGTGTTTATATATAGTAGCAATGAACAATTTAAAATACCATTCAAAATAGCATCAAAAACATGAAATATTTAGGTAGAATCTAACAAAATATGTGCCAGACCTGTTCAATGAAAACTATATATTTCCACCAAGGAATTAAAGAATACCAGATAAATGGAGAGATATCTACTATGTTCATGGATTGGAAGTCTCATTTTTATTAAAAATGCAGTTCCTTCCAGCTTACTCTATAAATTCAGTGTATTACCAATCAACATCCCAGGAGGTCTTTTTTGTATAAATTGACAATCTGATTCTAAAATTTATATGAAAATTCAAAAGCTCGAGAATAGTCAAGTTTAAAAGAGAAAAATTAGAGGACTTACATTACCTGAAAATTTACAGTAAAGGGGCCACTGGGGTTCTGGCATGAGGATAAGCACACAGTGCAATGAAACAGAATAGAGAGAACAGAAATAGACTCACACGTATACGGCCAATTTATTTTTAACAAAGAGGAAAAGACAATTCAATGGAGAAAAGAATAGTCTTTTCAAAAATTGGCGCCGGAACAAATGGATATGCACGTGGGTAGAAATGACCCTTTCTCTTACTTAGTGCCATATACAAAATTAGCACAAAATGGATCACACCACAAAATTCTTCAAACCTTGGGGAAGGTAAAATATTATAGTTAGGACACAAATTTCACAAACAATAAAATAAAATGCTAATAAATGAGATTTAACCAAAATGTAAACTGTGTGCTCTTCTAAAGATGCCATTGACAAAATGAAAAGGCAAACTAAAAACTGAGAGAAAATATTTGCAAATCAAAAATTTGATAAAGAATTTATATCCAGAACATATAAAAACCTCTTAGAACTCAATAATAAAACGCCTTCCTTACAAACCTGGATAAAAGCAATAGAGAAAATTTCTCAAACGTACAAGCAATTGGAAAGTGCATTACTTACAAAACCTAGAGAAAAATGTATGCCAAGACATTCTCCAGCAGACTAAAAGATGAATCAGAATACAGAACTAAAGAGTTTTAGAATTACGTTAGAACGGTACTACTGGGATAAACAATGAAACCAAATCATCACAGACGTAAAGGAATGTTTACCCAAAAAATGCAGTTTTGAAGATTCAAAAATAAGAATAATTTAATAATAAACTAGCTCTAAAATCTCATCATGTAAAACAACAGAAAGTAGGTGAAGCCGTTGGGGGGGACAAAAGTTAGAGTTAACTTCCTCACCTCTTATGAGGCATGTCGACAGATACAAAATGACAAGCAATTTGATAAAATACACCAAAAGACCTGAAAACATTTATCCTCTTTAGCCAGAAGTTTTACTTGTAGGAAATTGTCTTAAGGAAATAACTATGTGCAAAAAATAACTACACAGATGTTCGTTGCAGCATTATTTTATGATAGACAAAAATTGGAAGGAGTCTAAATGCCCAACAGTATGGGGCAGACTAAAGAACTATACATGTTCATTCACCGAAATATTGTTTATTCATTAAGTGATATGTGGACAAAGGATATCTAATGATTAGGAAAGAATTTCATTATCTTTCTTAGGTATTTTTATGTCATTCTAGTTAAAACCAAGAATTTTGCTGGTTTATGATTTTTTTTTCTTTGATCAACAGGATTTATTTGGCATCATCCCTTTTTCTCATTTCTTTTCCTAAGTTTTCTGCTTCTTTCAAACACTTTCACGTGGAATACTTCATTTTAACTTTATCTCCCTCAAAAAACTATTCAATGATTTAAATACTAGTGACTTTGTTTCCTAAAATGGCAGTATTCACAATTTATATTTAAATGAAAAGATAGGGAATTCCCTGGCAGACCAGAGGTTAGGACTCCGCGCTTTCACTGCCGAGGGCCCAGGTTTGATCCCTGGTCTGGGAACTAAGCTCCCACAAGCTCTGCGTGGCATGGCCAAAAAATAAATAAATAAAATAAATGAAAAACTAAGGATGCCATCACTTAGAAGCTAGGTGGTTTGCAACACCAATGCATATAAATTCAGTGCTTAGTTTCAAACATGGCACTACAGTTGTTTTTAAGTCTCAATAATTTCTGGTTTTGACAGACTTGAATAAAACACTAATTACAACAAAGTATACTAATTTTATGATACAAAGAACTAAAATATTAAATCTTTACCAATCCCCAGCAATCCATATTTCTAAAAGAAAAAACATACACATACAATATACATACACATTAGCAGATTAATTCAAACCAGACCTCCAACACATATATTTTCAATAAGAACTGATCTAGTAATAAAATATTCTCCACCACAAATGTAAGCCAAACCCATAATTCATTTATTTCAAGTATGTGAATGCTCCACCTTCTGGCGCACGGTCAAGCCTCTAAGAAATCCTTTGCCCAGGAGGCACAAAGTCTTCCACAACTGCCTGGGAGCAAACCATTCCAGGCAGCCATGGCTCAGACAGGGATCATCGTGGGCTGTTCCAGCAACTCTCAGACCAGTCCCCAAAGAGCTGAAGTCAGCAGCTGTTCACAGGCTAAGGACAGCACAGAGAGAGTGGCAAGATGCTCAGGGCTGCAGGGAGGGCATCTCCGCTCCCAGCCTGGGTGATATCCACTCCATGGAATCCTGTGGACCACATCCCACCTCATTAGCTCTGCTTGGTACCTCGTGGAGCCAGCAACCCACAGCCAGAACTTTCTAGCAAGATTCCCCACCGGGTTAATTTTTTTTTTTTGGATTGAATTGCATTTTTTTTATATTTTTAACATCTTTATTAGAGTATAATTGCTTTACAATGGTGTGTCAGTTTCTGCTTTATAACAAAGTGAATCAGTAATATATATACATTATGTCCCCATATCTCTTCCCTTTTCTGACGCAGTCTGCATCACCAAATTAGTGAGTATCATAAAAATTTTTTAAAAATTTCAGTTGTGCAGACAGTTTCGATGTCACCCATCCCTTCCCCTTCACAACACTATTGGGCAGGACCATTTTTGTTACACTTCAGGTCTTTCTGAAAACCACCCCAGTGTTGTTGGCTCATAAAGCTTCTTCCTGGCACTCACTCAAGACCTTCTTTCTCCTTCCTGTACAAATATTTCCCAAGTTTTCATTAGAAACAGATTATGAGGGACCTGCATGTTTTGGAGGAACCTTCTCCCTTGTCACCCACACGTGATGAGCTTTACAATTATTCCTTATTGAAGCCGAACATGTTCACCCTTAAAATTTAATGTCGAGGGCTTCCCTGGTGGCGCAGTGGTTGAGAGTCCGCCTGCCGATGCAGGGGACACGGGTTCGTGCCCCGGTCCGGGAGGATCCCACATGCCACAGAGCGGCTGGGCCCATGAGCCATGGCCGCTGAGCCTGCGCGTCCGGAGCCTGTGCTCCGCAACGGGAGAGGCCACAACAGTGAGAGACCCACGTACCAAAAAAAAAATTTAATGTCGAGACACTTGAGGAACCACAGTGGACTTCTTCCCATCACTCCCCACTATGGACCCACGTGCTTCAGCTGTCCTTGGATTCACCAAGGCAAAGCCCTCATTTGATCACATCCCTAAGAAGGAAAACTGAATCAGATCAAGTCACCTTCAGTCATGCACATGAAAAGTGAGGAAACCAAATATATTTGTCCAAAAAAATCAAAACATGGTATATCTGCTGTAGCCGTGTGCCAGGCCCACATGTGGATGCTGTGCCGGCTCCCACCTATGATAGGAATTCTAGCTCACCACTGACATTTCTATGTCCCCTTACGGGGTGCAAGACCCTGGACTTCATGCTACCCTTGGAAAATCAGCAAAGCGTTGCGTTTGGGTTTTTTTAAAGAAATTACACAGCTGTTGTTCACAGAAAGGATATATTTTTAAGCAACTGTTTTCCTTACTATTTCATTATGGGTGTCTGCCTAAGTGCATTTGATGTTAGCACTGTTCCACACAGCCTCCATTGGAGGTCTCCATTTGTTGTCACAGCCGCGGGGAAGCCATGGAAACTCACAACTGTGAAAGCCCAGGACATAAAGGATGCACTGGATCTGGTGTTCAAGCTTAATTCAGAAAAGAATTGCTTTCCAAAGACTCTCACTTTTGTTTCTAACGTGTTTGGAAATAATGTTTTTATCATGGAGTTTCACTAAGCATCGTGCTAAACTTCCCACCACATGAAAAATGCCTTCTCTGGCAGGAGATGGTGTGACCCTGGTGAGATAAGGTGGTCCTGCTCTCAGAATCACCAACCTTCAAACCCACACCATGTACGCAGCAGGTGAAAATCAGCTTGAAAGTGCTATGTCTGTAGGAGCTTCTCTGTAACCAGAAAAGAAGGATGAAGCCACACTAACTGAAGGAAGTGAACCACCCAGGGCCACTCTGGGCTTTACCCCGCCATGGGACCCTCTCACAACCAGGCTGTGGCCCCAGCAGTGATAGATTTGCACGACGATCCCAGGACACCTACAACAGACTCCTCCTTCTGGGAAGTCCATGTGACTTCCCCAGGTCAAGAAAAAAAAGTCTCTTTTTAAAGAGTCACTCTATTTACAATGAAAGAAATGAGACCTTTTCTCTTTTGTGCATCTGGAAGGCAACAGTGCTGTATATCATATTACGCATGAGGTTTCTCAGATATTTGAACAAGACTGAAGAATTCACATAACTATTAAGCTACAACTTTTCAGCTACAAACCACAAGCTCAAAGACTTGGAGAGGCCTTGAACTTCATGTAAAGTCTCCTGCGCACCACTTCTTAGGGCGTTTCTTGTTAAAAATCCTAAGAAGAATAAAAAAGGTTGGACTATTGACTCAATAATAAACATTTGATCACATCTTAAACTCGAGATCATCTGTGTTTGCATTCCCAGATTCTTTACCAGTAATATGTTGATGCATGTTTGAAAATTTATTAGATGCTGTAAAACAAATCATTAAGCAGGAAGCAGTTCTGAGCCTCAGCGCTCTCTGACCTTTTGTTACCCTATTATAGCACGGAAGTCTTTCTAACAAACAAAAGAGGAATTAGCTCTTTTGTTCTCAGGACTGTCAAGCAGGTTAGTTCATCTAACATAGCCTTTTATTAATAAATGGCACAGATTTTCATGCTAGCGTAGCTAAAGCAAATCACATCATCGTCTGAAAAAGACATACCTATTATTTTTCAGTGATATATTGCTTTGCAGCTGTAGCCAAGACAATCTAATAAGCACTATTAGATAAAGGATTCTGAATATGAATGTATTGAATTTGTAGTGGAAGAAAATGAACATATTGCAGCATTTATGTCAGATTGGGTTAAGCTTGGGCATCTCTTTCTCCTTAATAAATGCAGATCAAAAGACTTTTCTTATGTAAAAAATAATAATACAAATTTCAGCAATATGAAATAACACAACCACTTTGTAATGTTAGGAGGAAATCAGTCAGCCATGTGCTGTACAGAATATAAATTATTTTAGGAGGGCAAACAGATCCCGGGATGCTTTCTCCCATACATTTATATTCATAAAAGGTTCCAAACACCTAGAACAATAGCACCGATCTACTTGCCATAAAGCATGCCTGCATTTGTAGTGTCACTTATGACAGCTTTGATAGACATGTACTGTGTAAGAAAAATATCTTCCAGCACTCAACTCATGTAATAAATTGATTAAACTTCTCTTCAACCAATTGTTTTTGTCTTAACTTCTTCTTCAGACATCACCTGAAGGAGACTGTGCTTGTTTCCAAAAGACGACGGAAAAGCAGACAGTTTAATCGAGGCCTTAATGTTTGAGCATTGTCAGAATTTCCCCTCAAATGATAAATGATTGTATAATGCAACAGTCTACCGCTAGGGCTGAATTATATTAGCCATCAGTGTTCAAAACCCATTTGAAACTTAATTGTGCTGTGATAGTGGTATCCCCCAGTCAGCAGAACAGCAGGTTTATAAAAATCATCTCCTATGATTGTTAAACGCTTTCCTAATGAAGCTGATGATCACAGCACTTTGCAATAAACGCTTCTGTCAAGATGTCACAAATGCATGAGAGTGGCCTCTGCAGTGAGCAAGTGCTTCTGTGATTTGGGTTTATCTTCATTGCACGGAATTCAGCAGATCGGTCTGCATATGGAAGATAATCTCCATAAAAAGGGAAAGTGCCGTGTATTAAAATGGGATTATCAACTAGCACATAATCATGCCACTGTGTAATTATATGGTACACCATACGTAGATGTGAACAATCACACAAGAAAATAATTGAGGGCCATAAAACTTAATTCAGAAAAATCAATAGAATATAAAAGCAATCAGATAAGGCCTCTTAAGAAATCGATCAAGGCTTGTACAAAATCATAGTGTGTTTTCCTAAGAGAAAAGGAGCTAAATGAAGCAGAGAAACCTACATAATATTCTACAAGTAGTTTTCTAGAGGTGCTTGTATGTTGAAGAGGGAAGATGGAAAACGCAATGACTCTTTACATTCTAGAGCCACGCGAACCGGGAGCAAAAGGAATATATGTTAAATACCGCAACCGAAAGGGCCGTTAGAGCAGGTGTTCCTTTTCGATCATTTATCTCTATTTGTGTCTTTTTGTATCTCTCTAGAGTCTAAAAAAGCTATTAGGCTCTGCTCATTGCAACTTTATGCATCTTTGTATGTGGTATGCTCAACCTGAAACACTCCAAGATTTAAATATTGGTATAAAGGGGAACCAACCGCAGGCTGAAGAGTGTGTAAGGAAGTGGTCTTCCCCATACCCGTGAGCTCCCCGGAGCCCAGCGGTGGCTTTGTCTGAGTGTTACCCTTCATCATTTCGATGGAATTTGGCCACATAATTTGACCAGAACAGCGTGCTAAGCCAAAACTGTTTTCATTACGTAGGGAAAAAAAGTTTATAAATGAAACATATTTTACCTAAGGGAATACACCACGATTGGGTTGTATCCCTAAGGATCTGGAGAGATAATCAAGGGAAAATACACACTACTTTTGAAATATTCCCACCAAAACGCCACACAATAGTACATTAGCCAGAGCTTTGCGGTTTATTTTGTGTGAAAACAAATAACAAAAGCTCATATAACCTATAGGTGAAATGGATCCCTAATCCCCCAAAGCTCACTAGCTGGGCTTCTAGAGGAAACAAATAACTTTTTGTGAAACAGTTAATGTTGCCTTTTTTTTTTTTAAAGGAGAGGGGAATAAAAAAAAAACTCTGCTTTTTTTTTTTTTTTTTTTTTTTGGTAGCCTGTATTAGGCATTGCACGTTTTCAGGGCCACCTGATTATATTAGCTAAATGCAGCTGGATTTATTGCATCTACTTTTAAAGAGAAGTATATTTACAATTTCTTTGAAAGAATCTCTAATATGTTCACAGTTTGGGAGAGGGAAGCACAAAAGTGCTTATGTAAAGATGGCTGAATGGAGAAATTTACATGTTATCACTATAATTTATGAAAACAGAAACTCAGATTATTTACTTCAAAGTTTGTTTTAATGTATTTAGAATTTGAGTAGAACCAGCTGTTTTTTAACTTCTAAAGATCATGTTGTTATAACCCTGTTCAAAAGGGTGATTGTACTGTATTTCTTTAAACAACTTAAGAGGAATTAATTACAAGAGGAAAAGAAAATACTGTAAATGTCTCTTCTGCCTTATGAGTCATACTACAAGCTCAACAACCACAGGCACCTCTGAAGGGCCATGACACATGCACGTGCCCTCAGGGAGCCACGTTCTCCTGGCCGGGGGTCTGCAAATACACCCACAAAATCACCATCATCATCATCACCAAAACTCTCTTGGAATTTGTACACCTGAGACGATGCACACATGGGGAGTGGGGGGTCAGGAATGGAAAATGCAGGCGGTTGGGGCAAGGCCCTCACTCACATCGGCTTTTATCCAGCAAACATGGGTCAGATCCACAGGGTGGGTGTCCCCAACCCTGATCCAAAATCATGGCTCCTTGGATCCCCAGAGCCGGGGCTTTCAATGTGAATCTATATCCCTACAAGTAACCTGGCCTTCGAATCACAGACAAGGAGGTTATTCCATGCCCGTTTAATGAAAGGTGCATAAAGGGATGCTAATAAGCTCTACTTCATTAGATGACAGCAAGCTTTTTCCAAACAGCTGAAAATCCGTGACCTTGTCTTCTTTGCCATTAATCCTACTCGGAGGGCCGGGAGGCAGAGGGACATCAGGTAAGTAGGTACCTGCTCTAATCCACGCCTATCTTCAAAGTCAGAGGTTACCAAGCAGACAAAACAAGGGAGTGGTGGTTTCTTTCTAAGAGAGATTCTTTACAAAAGGATTAAATGTGGGATTCCTCAGAAAATCTAACTCCCATCTGGTGATTAAAACGATCTGCTATGAAACTGCGTCCACAACCTCTCGGACACCCTGTGTATGCAGACATATTTCACCACATCAGTTAAGCTAGATCATGTCTCGATCACGAGGAAGCAGGAGCATTGGTTGGGTGCAGGCTCTCTGAGTGGATAATGCGGATCACTCCGCAAGCCACCAGGCTCAGGTCACTGTTCCGCGGTCCCCAAGGCAGCGCCCACCATGGGAACAGGTGCGCCCAGGAAGTCCTCTGTAATCAACTGGCTGGGCCTGGACACACCTGCTCCTGTAGAAGCTATGTCACCACAAGAGCTGAGAGCTGCTTCCAGACAGGTGAGCTCGAGCGCAAGCAGGTAGGGTGTGGTCCAGGGGGTGGGAGGTCTGGCCCCAAAGATGTCTCCATTCCTCAGAGAGGGATGTGCCGCTCTGGGGCTTCAGACAGCCCCTCACTACTGCTCTCCAGAGGGGAGCACAAAGACAAAAGAAATCGTAGTTTTCTTTATTTTCTTATTTTAACTAATATTTCACGCTCGCTTTAAAACACATAATATATTGGTGCAATAGCACGTGTATATAATTGATAAATAAAATAAATAGGCTTGTGCTGGAGGTCCACGCTCAAAATTTTACAGTGGAAATTCTTGATCAAAAAGATCAGAGAACATGTATCCCATATCTGGGGTTGTATCTATTCATCAAATGGATGATTGACTTAACCCACCCAGAAGTTCAGTATTTTCCTGAAAATACTTGTTAAGCAAAAGGATCTCTAGCTAGAGGAATCTGTAGTAGGCAGTAAAAATTCCAAGGGCAGAGACTTGGGCTAGGAAAAGACTATCACCCCATGTGGAGCCCAGAACGGCCCCAGGGGCACTCGCTGCACTGATGCTTTTTCGCATTCGCTCCTGGCCTTCTTCTACAGCCAGAGAATTTAAAAAACAAAAAAAAAGCCTAGGTGTTCTCTCCCCAGGCAGCCTTCCCTGATGGCAGCTTCCCAGGAAGGAGGGTCAGCTAGCAGGGGCACTGCAACGATGTTTCTGCATCCTCTATAGGTTAGGAATTTATAAGTGAAGGACTGCAGAGCTGAGCCTCGTGTGCAGCTATGCTCTGCTGACTGATGCTGAGGGTGGCTGTCCTCCTGCACCGTCAATGTCACAGCCATTTACTGAGGCCCTACTATGTGCAGCGCATCCAATGTAGCGTTGACGAAAAATGAGAATAAGACACAAACCCTGCCCTCAAGTTCGCTTTTGATCGAGTGGCAGATGAAGAAATATTATCAACTTATGAAGGCAAATGAATGGTGATCTCACAGGCATTGGAGGACGGGAAGAACGTTGGGTGAGGAAAAACCAGCCTTCAGGCTGCACGCTGGAACCCCGGTGTCACCAGAGCTATGCCCGAAAATTCCACTTACTCAACATTTTCAGTTGTTTTTTTTCCAGCAAAGCCACTCTGTCTCATTATTAGAGGATGCATGCAAACTCGTCTATTTGTTTTAAAGTTGGGAAATTTAGATACCAAAAACTGATAAAAATTCAGTTACCTGAAAATTTCAGTCATTTAGAAGATGCTTACTAGTGAAAAGAACTTTTTTTCACAGTATTAAAATGTGCTAACCCTTCTTAACACAAACCAAATGGCTCTCTGAGGCAACAGAATTAAATGATCTGAAAATCAAACATATATGGCATGTCCAAAACTTCTGCTCTTAGCATGTGTGAACATTTCACAAATACATTATTTCACGGTTCCAAAGAGAAAGTGTGAGAGTCTGGAAGGGAATTAGCTGTGAGCATGAAACTGTTCAGGCTTGTGCTGTTGTCTAACTGAGACACCTTCACCAGCTATAAAAATAGCGGTTCCTCAAACCAAAAGATGTATAAGAGAAGAAAATCGACATGATGAAAGCCAAGTGCTATTTGGGAAAATGGAGCTAGTAGGGGGAGAAAAGGAAACATTTTCCATATTGCAAATAGAAAGAAGGAAAAACATCTCAGGAAATAGATGAATATTCATAATGGCATCAGTTGTAAACAAAGGGTCCTATGCTGGCACGAGAGGGTGTAGGGCAGCAAGAGCTACTTCAGAACAACTTCACTCTACGGATTAAAAGTCAGGTGCCAATGATTCTCATTTAAGGGGGCTTCCTGATGCCCTCAGTGCAGCTCTGCTTGTCTCTCTCTTTGGAGCTGAGATTTAGGTTACGTCTCTGCGATGAGCAGTGGCAATCTATAGCCAGTGGGGCCAGATCTGGCCACTGCCTTCCACTGTAAATAAAGTTTTATTGAAACAGCCATGCCTATTTGTTTCCATATGGTCTGAGGCTGCTTTCCTGATATAAGGGCAGAGTTGAGTAGTGGTGACAGAAACTCTATGGTCCACAAAGCTTAAAATATTTACTATCCGGACGGTTACAGGAAAAGTTTGCTGACCCCTGAACGAAAGAGGGAAAAGCAGCCATTTTTCGGACACTTTGTCTGCCTGGCGTAAATAATCCAGATGTTTAGAAATACCTACAGGGAAGATAATGCTTTCGCTCTTCCTCTAAATGTCGGCAGTCGCCTTTGTTTAATAAGATGTTGGATGTGCGGGAAGCAGGCTATGGGGGGAAGGCTGAGAGCCCGAGGGCAGACAGACAGAAACAAAGCCAAGACATGAGCAGACGCAGGTTTGCTGGGCAGTGAAGACAGAATGACCACTTGGAGTTGCCATGTTTCTTTCTTGATCTGGAGATCAGGGAGCTTTTCAGACAGACATGGTCTTGCTTTGCGGTAAAGATTTGATCAACCCCATTTGTGGTCTGGATGGAGAAGCAAGACCTGGCTGAGGACAAGATTATCTAAACTCACAGGTGACCGAATAATTACCCCTACATGTATAGCACAAGGGTGAAGGATTACTTGGAGAGCGTCTCAAGCATGCCTCCCATCATGAAGCGCTCCTCACAGGTCCTGTCTAGGACTGCGACTCATCAGGGTTTTACCCGAAGGTGTGGAGTGCACAGCAAGGTGGGACCTTACCCAAACTGCAGGAGCTAAGTGAGATACCCATATCAGAGCCACGATCCAGCCCACTGCATCTCAACACATTTAAATCCTGGAGGGAAAAAAACAACAACCAGAAACAGAAACAAGCGGGGGCTGGCCTCATTCTGGAACATGCTCAGCTCCCTAAGAGTCTACGTGCCACAACCCAGGTGTCATCCTACTTACACAAAATCAGAGTATACGAATCTATCAAACATGTGTCCTGATTTTCCAGGACAATTTTTACTCTCAGTGGGCCATTCTTCCATTCCCCTTGAGCTTTGACAATACTCTAGGGATTCCACATGGCATCTCCCGATGGCTCTCTCTCCTGGAAGAGCTTCGGTGCTACTTGACGTGAGGGACTCTCCTTCCTTGGGAAACTGCAGGCAGCACAGTGGGTGCATGACAGCACGGGACCACAGCACACCTTCATTCTCCCTGCGTTTCTCCCTTCCCACCCTCCACCCCCAACACACAAAAATGACTGTATTATTTGTTCTTACTGAGGGGGATCCTCCCAGGCTTGTCTCTTGACCCTATGGATGGGCATAAATAGATTAGATTTATATGAATGGGATCACACTACATACATTGACTTACAACCTGCTTCTTTGATAACATTTATTAAAGTGGAAAAATGCCCAGGTGAAAAAAAAATGTCATCTTAACAGTTCCACAGTATTCCACCTATTCATGTTCTAAAATGTATCTATCGCCTAAGCTGCAATGAAAAGCACTGCGTAGACACCTTTGCACATACACTGAATTATCCTGTTAGTACAAATTTCACATTTTCAGAGATATTACCAAACTCTCCTCTGAAGGTTTATATCTACTTACTTTCCTACTAGAAATTTATAATTTCATCTATTCCCTTACCAGCACTAAATACTGTTACTATATTTAATCATGGCCATGCATACAGGTGAAAGTGTGTCAGTGATATTCTAGTTTGCATTTCTACTCTGGATGTGAAGAGTTCAGGCTCTGGGTTAGACCAGGGGTCCCCAACCCCTGGGCCATACCGGTCCACGGCCTGTTAGGAACCGGGCCCCACAGCAGGAGGTGAGCGGCGGGTGAGCGAGAGGAGCTTCGTCTGCCGCTCCCCATGGCTCCCCATCGCTCGCATTGCCGCCTGAACCATCCCAGCCCCCCTTCCTGGTCCATGGAAAAATTGTCTTCCACGGAACCGGTCCCTGGTGCCAAAAAGGTTGGGGACTGCTGGGTTAGACCACCCCCCCAGATCTATCCAAGTGCTTCTTGTTCGATGATTTGGTCAAGGGACAAAGTCATCAGTGCCTCAACTTCCTCTGATGAGAAACAGGAATAATAGTATTTGTACCACATAAGGTTGTTATGAAATTAAATGAAACAATACATTTAAATCACTTATATAAGAAGCATAATACAACACAACTAAATGGGGTCTATCCCATGAATGCAAGGTTGGTTTAACATTTGAAAATCAGTGTGCTTCACCATACTGACAAACTAGAAAGGGAAAACCATGAGATCATCTCGAAAACTCAGAAAAAGCATTTGACAAAATCTAACATCCAATACTGATAAAAGCTCTAATCAAAGCTGGAATAGAAGAGAACTTTCTAAACATGAAAAAGAGCATCTAAGAAAAACCTAGAGCCAACATCACATTCAGTGGTGAGAGGCTGAATTCTTTCCCCTGTGATCAGTATTGAGACACATATGTCTGCTCTCAGACTTCTGTTCAATATGGTACTAGAGGTTCCACGCAGGGCAGTAAAGCAAGGAAAGCATCAATAAGTAGTGGGCATCCAGATCGCAAAGGAAGAGGCAGGACTGCCTATTTGCAGGTTACATGAGCACCTAGGTAGAAACTCTGGAACACACAAAAACTCCTAAAACTAATACGTGAGTTTGGGAAGGTTGCAGGATGCATAATCAAAATCAAAAATCAATTGTATTTCCATATACTAGCAACAATCAGAATTTAAAATAAAAACAATAGCATCACTTACAATAGCACCAAAATATATGAAATCTTTAGGGATAAATCTGACAAAAGATTGCGAGACCTGTAACTGAAAACTACAAAATATGGCTGAGAGAAATTAAGACCCAAATAAGTGCAGAAATGTAATGTGTTCATGAGTCAGAAGCCTCCATGTTGTTACGACACCAGCTGTCTCCTAACTGAACTAGAAATTCCACACAAACTCAACCAAAACTCCCAGAGGTTTTTTTGGTGGGAATGAACGAGCTAATGCTGAAATGCATATGGAAACGCAAAAGACCTAAAATAGCCAAAACAACTCTGAAAACTAACACAATCAGAGGAATAACTGATTTCAAGTGTTATCTTAAAGCTGTAGACGTCAAGCTGGTGTCGTATTGACATAAAGACTGACCAGTAGACTGATGCCATGGAGTCCAGAAACAGATCCACACATATGTGGACAATGAATTTGTTACAAATGCGCAAAGACAGTTCAATGGAGGAAGGATATCCACAGGCACCACAAACAAAAAGGAACTCAAAATGGAGAAAGTCTAAATGTAAAAACTTGAACCATAAAACTTCTGGAATAAAACACAGGGGAAAATTTGGGGGATGCTGAGTTAGACGAAGATTTCTTAGGGACTACACAAAAAGTATGACCCATACAAAGAAACTAACAGTGTAACTGAATCACTTTACTGTACACCTGAAACTAACGCCATATTGTAAATCAACTACATTTCAATTAAAAAAAAAAGAAACCAATAAAATACACTTGATGAAAATTAAAAGCTTCTACTCTGCTAAAGGCACTGCTGAGTCAATGAAAAGACAAGCCATAGACTGGGAGAAAATACTTACAAAGCATATACCTGATAAAGAACCTTATTAGTTATATACAAAGTACTCTCAAAATTCAATAAGGAGAAAACAACTCAATTTTTAAACCTAGACAAAAGATTTGAAAAGACACTGCATCAAAGATATACTTTTGAAAATAAGCACATGAGAAGATGCTTCACACAATTAATCATTGGAAAAATGCAAATTAAAACCACAATAATTCACTACTACATGCATATTAGCTTAATTAAAATTCAAAAGACTGACCATACCAAGGCTAGATTCTGGAACTAGCCTCGGAACTACACTGTTGATGGGAACGGAAAATGTACAAGCACTCTGGAAGACAGTTTGGCGGCTTCAAAAGTACACCTTCCATGTGATTCAGCTATTCTACTCCTAATTATTTACCGAAAAGAAAGCATGTGTCCATATAAAATTTGTACACAAATGCTCACAGAAGCTTATTTATAATAGCTAAGAACCTGAAACCATCCAAACTTCCAGCCTCAGGTGAGCAGGTGCATTGTGGCATATCCATCCGACGAAACACTACACAGCAACAAAAATGAACAAACCACTTTTTAAAAGAAAAGGAACTGCTGATACACAACATGGACGAATCTCAAGATAATGTTGCTGAGTAGAAGAGGTCAACGAAGAAAAGAATACACGCGGTTGGATTCCGTGTATGTAAAATTCTAGCAAATGTAAACTAAGACATAGTGACAGACAGCAGATCCGTGGTTGCCTGGGGATGGTGGTATCTGGGCAGAGGAAGAAGAATCAAAAAGCACCACTCTGGGGGGGGTGATACTTTGGGGGGCAATAGATATTTCATTACCTTGATCACGGTGATGGTTTCACAGGCACAGATATGTCAAAGCTTATCAGATTTTACACTTGAAATACGTGCAATTTACTGTATGCCAACCACACGTCAGTTAAAATATAAAACACTTTGGACGGTGAGTGTCAGAGGACAGCAGGCTCCCAACACGTGTTAGTTACCATTATTATTATTTTTCCACCAGACGCTTTTCCACGAGGTGGTTGCTGGATGATTTTCTACTGATTTGACGTTTTTTCTAAGAGTACTTTAAGAGTGGAGAAAAGTGGTCAGTCATAGTTTAAAGATATCTCCCCCAGCCATCCCTTTGTCTTTTCACTTTGTCTTCCTGCCACAGATGTGTTCAGACACACCGTCTTACCCAGGATGGTTTCTGGCTTTCAAAGTCATATTTTTAAAGGGAGGAATTGTATTTTAAATATTCAGTCTTGTCTACTTTGACCAGTCTTAATAAAGTATGATTTACATATAATAAACTTCACCCATTCTAATCACACAGTTAGACGGGTTTTGGCGATTTCATACCGTCACGTTACCAACATATCTCTATCAACCCAAAAGCTTCCCTCGTGCCTTTTTGCAGCCATAGGCTCCCCTACCCCTGCTCCTGGCACAACTTACCTGCTTTCTGACAATATCTTCCCCAGAATTTCAGGCAAATGACTTCACGTTAGTGTGTGTGCAAATATATATTCTTTCTTTGTATCCGGCTTCTTTCACTTAACAGGGACTGTTGAGATGCGGCCACACTTTCGGATGCATCAACAACAACTTCCTTTTTGTGGCTGCACAGCATTCCTGGCACGGACACACCTGGAATTTGTCGATCCACTCACCTCTTGATGCACACTTGGTTCTTTCCAGCATAGTGCGTGGGCGTTTATTATCATGAATGATGCCGCTATGAACATCCAGGGGTAAGTCACTCGTGTGAACATGTCTTTTCATTTTCTCTCCTAGGAGTGGGGCTGCTCGGTTTTATGTTTAACTGGATAAAAGCCTGCTGAGCTGTGTTCCAAAGTGCCTGTACCGTTTCTAATTTCCACTGGCGGTGCAGGAGCGTTCCAGCTGCTCCACGTCTTTGCCAACAGTATCATCTGTTTTTATTTATTTATTTATTTATTTTGAATTTTAGCCATTTCAGTAGGTGGGTAGTGGTTCTGTCTTGTTCCTTGTCGGAACTTATTCATGATGAAAGTGTCTCATCCATATCAGCTTTCTTTCCCAAGACCAAGATTTTATTCCGAAAATGTCCTTTATCCAGTAATTAAACGGGCTAAGGCTTCCAAAGGGGTGGTGATTACAACGTGATAGCATGCTTCCTCACACCCTTGTCATATTTTTAATGAAAGATTTGGAATATCAATTGAGCTTTTGTAATAAACCATAATGACTTGAGTGTTTTTAGCTAGGAAGGCAAATAAGGAATTAATCATTAAATGAAAAGTATTTCAGGCATTTTATCCTACAGGTCTTTGCTCCAGTAATAACAAAATAAAGACAAGGGAGAAAAAGATGCTCAAGATTAAAATTACATCAATACTTCTGTAATACACGATGTGTGTTAAACTCAGTTTTGATTTTATTAAACTTAAATCCATGGTGGAGTCCAAAGGAGGTGCAGATGAAGAGACCCTGGAGTTGGGTCATAGGTCAGTGTGGAATTGCAGCGGCCCCAGACGCATCACTCCATGGGAACCAGGCTTCCCGGGCCATTGCCCGTGTGTATGTTGGGGTGATGATGTGGCCGGGGGGGGGCAACCTAATCCTTTATATAGAAACACGCACGTACGTACATGCACATAGGCACTCAGGAATGAATAATGGGATTTGGATTAGAATAGATTTGGGTATTAATTCGGTACTTAACTCCATTATATAGGTGCTTTATCAAACAAGAAAATGTTATCAAACGGTATCATTAAAAGCCCATTTTAACAGCCCTTGCAGGCACGCTCCTCGTCCTGAGGCATCTCAGCAGATGAAAGTCGCGGTCTCCATCAGCGGCCTTTGCTGTCGCAGCCTCAGTGAAATGAGGACGGTGCTGCGGTCGTGCCAGCCGGTTCCCCGCCTCGGCAAGCACACTGCAGCCGCGTCAACAGCGGCAAAGCAGCACGTGGTCCAGGGCTGAACCCAGACCAAGGCTGATTCCCAGCGGTCTTCCTATCTCCTTCTTTAGACTGTCAACTCTGCTAAGCTACTTTCTGCCGATCTGGTTAAAAGGATTTCCCTCGTATTTGCTGTCCATACCCTTTCACACTCTTGACATCCTAGAGAATTTCCAAAAACGACTGGCATAATCCAGCACAGGGATTTAGGGGCGTAATCTCAATCCAAACTCACCTGCACATTCATCTTTCCTGGAAAACATCTTGGAATCCTTCATTTTCCTGACTCCGTCTGGAGATGCCCACTAACAAGAAAGAAACTGTGTGGTGACCTTTATTCCTCCAAAAGATGGCAGAAGTATTCTACCACGGGTCCCCAAAACACAATATAAACTTCTTGCCATCGTAACTCAAAAATTAGGGATTCTTTATACGTTTCCTAGAAAAACATGCTTTTATCTGAAGCCACACGTAAACAATATGTTTTTCTTGTCTGTCTTATACATGATAAAAATTATATAATGCCACCTGGTCATTGCTACTGGGGTTTGGTTTCAAGAAGAGTGGACTTTATTTCCCGGAATTTAAAAGTATGTCAGGGTTCTTGTTGTTTGCAGAGTCTGGGTGACGGGAACAGGGGGAAATTCTTAGCTCTCTTTCACTCCCAGTATTTCTTCATTCTACATAATCAACAGAAAACATTAATCGCGGAGTCTTTTGCAACAGTGAGCACCACGCGTTTGGCCACGTACTTTACAAGACGTCCGAAAATAACCTGTGAATGAATGTCATTCCCTAGAAGAACTCCCTGAGCAGAATCAACATACAGGCATTGTTTGCAGAAATGGGGGAAATTACCAGGATCGGGCCTTTTCCCAGTGAGGCCCCCTATTAATATATACCTGTGCACATTTTTATCAGAAGAGCTAATAAGACGATAGGGAGGAAGCAAAGTTAGCTATTAGGTAACAATTCTCCTGCCAAGAGCCATAATCTGACACAGACTGAGCTGGGCGTAGCAGTCCATTAATGGTTCACGGCTCACACAATAATGACCTACTAACCTGACGTGGTGTTGCTCTCACACTTTGCTGTCCCCTGGGATGCTACTGTCACTGTGTTATCTACTGCCTGCTTCCCTATCAAAGAAAAAAAGCAGAGCTGAAATGTATGGACGCATCCAGCTCTGTAGTTCATCGCACACCAACCCTGGCAAGTGGAGGAACAATAGATTTATAAGTTTATCCTACATTAAGCCAAACACGCCTGACTGCACTGCAAATTACTAAATAATAAACCAGGTGGTGTAAGATCCTGACTTGGACAGAATATAAAAATCTATCAACCTGTAAAATACAATAACCGTAAATGTGCTATGTAGCTGATGGCTCAGGTAGACCATCCACCACCAGGATCCAAGGTTCCAGCAAGAAAATTCCAGCAAAGACATGCTACATTTGAAACTTGGCTCCCTTTTCTTTTGTGCTCCC
Source organism: Orcinus orca (assembly GCF_937001465.1). Taxonomy (NCBI): domain Eukaryota; kingdom Metazoa; phylum Chordata; class Mammalia; order Artiodactyla; family Delphinidae; genus Orcinus; species Orcinus orca. The sequence continues at coordinate 87,269,294 of NC_064572.1, forward strand.
TGTCGGCGGAGGAAAGATCACTGAGTTAAAAACACTTGAGCGTTTGTTGTGTTTGTTCAATTTCTTTGTCTGGAATCGGCCACTTCCCTTGATTCCCGCAGTTCCTCCGGAGCTGTTCCCACACAGCTCCGAGCTGGTGTCTGCCAGGATGACGTGCAGCTGCATCAAAGTTGCTTGGATGCCTGAACTTCACTTTCAGATGAGCCTGAAACACTCCACAGTGTCTGGAAAGCGGAAAACGCAGGAAAGACGCAGCCTTCACACGATAGATACCTTCCTCTAGAGAAAAGTATCTTAAAACTGGGTTAACTCAGTAAACCCCCATCCTAAATTCCACACTTCACTGGTCGTCACAGAAATAAAATGAAGATAAGTCAATTGGGCTGGCTCTTCCTTTGCAGCGCCCTGCGAGAGAGATGCCATTTGAACGAATCGCAGGGAAAAAAAATGAATTTCATTTCAGTGAAAGATTCCAAAATGATCCTATAAATTGTGATTCCAAAACATACAAAGCTAATTAATTCCTTTTCAGGAGATTTTCAATGAGGAAGCCAGGTTAAGTTTATATGATTTACAAACAGTGTTTACATTCATAGAGGTGCAACTAATTGCTACACGGTTTGACATCATTACAAGAAAATGCTGGGGGATGCAGACAGTTTAATTAGGGGTGGTTTCCAGTTCACTCCATGATTACCATCACAGAGCTCTCCTAATATGCTTATACAGTACAGTAATGCTGAAAAGTGATTACATTTTGCCCGCTGTCTGCCTAAAATTTGAATGATAATCCCTACATAAAGGGCTGTGTTCACACAGTTTACATTTCTTTCTGGATCGCACTCACCTGCTGGTACTCAGGCCCCATCTCTCCGTATTTTGCAGGTCAGCTGCATGGTGGCTGCGTGCAGGCATTTGGATGAGTCCTAAGAGCTCCTTGGAGTGCTTCCAGATGATACTGGAAAACTCCATGCTTCGCAAGACATTTTAGAAGCATCTTTTTGACCATCTACGTGGTTTGGGTACAGCCCCAGGGATGGCTGTAAATAACTTAGTTCCAAATGACAACTCACTTTCCACTTCAGTCAATAACAACTGTTTTTCCAGTTTTAATTTTTAAAGTTTCACTCTGTTAAGTTGCTGTCTTCTGCCATGCATTCAAGTTGCTAATGACAATGTTGTCACTTTGCAGCCCCGAAAACTTGGAGGAGGCTGGGACTTGGGGTGTTCAGACCCCAGGACATCTGGGATTTAATGAACCCTGTCACCATCGCAGAAAGGCCAGCAATTTGTGTTTCAAACATCGTGCACCACACTTACTTTTAACAAACATAGAAGAACCAAACTCATGGAAGGTTCTAGAATCCACAGGAACGTGCAAAAAATCCATAAGCCTCTCCTGCCCTAAAGACACTTACAATTTAGTCCTGGAGAAAAGGCATCTTGACTGGCATCATTTATTTCATTTGGGGCTGAAAGGAAGATGAGTTCAAGCAACGCTGTGAAAGTGATTGAAACCAAAAATCTGACGACTCCAAGTGTTTTACCGTGCACACATTTCTAAGTTTCAGCTGAAGGACTTGCAAAACACTTTATGTTTAACTGTTATCTACTCTGGATCCTGGCGATTCAGTTTTGAAAGATGAATAAATGAATAAGATTCCCCAAAGCAAATGGTTTTACAGCGTAATTAACACCTCAAGGGGGTACTCTGGGTTTTCTCAGGAATTTCAAAACACAGACATCAGAGAAAAAATTTTTCAACAAACCTCAAATTGTTGGTGTCTGGGTTAATGAAAGAGACTCCAGCAGCGGACCACCTCCCACAAGCCAGTGCCTCCGAGCTGGGGGACGGACAGAGAATAGAAAACGAACCATGACCATGCGGTCTCAGCCTCTGGGCCCAACAGGAGACAAAACTCCACCTGGTACAGCAGGCCCTGTGGGAATCTGTGCTTTGGGGGCTGACTCGACTCTTCAAGGAATAAATTTACCTTTCTCAGCACAATGGCTAATTTATCTATTCAAAATCACATAACCAGTTTCTAATTAACTTTAATTAACTTGGGCATGGCACCAAACATTACATATCTCTGTTAGTAAGCAACCTGATAAATTCCAGACCTAAAACTCTGTAGTCGCCCCAAGTGATTAAAGCATTAAGAATGCGTTTTAAAAACTGTACCTCTTGTCTCTGGCAGACCACGAAGCAACATGTTTCAACCCATTTCCCTGGTCTTGGGCATCACACTAAAGGCTCTTCTCTGGAATCTTCTGAGTTCTTCTCCTCTTTGCTCCTGGCTGAAGCTCCCTCTCCCTGATGCACAGGGCTCTCCCTGCACTGCTCCCTCTCCTAACCTTAACCCTAACCCTGTCACGTCTCTGAAAAGGATACCTGAACGTACACACCTGAACTACAGGTAAGTTTACAAACAGGTACGTCATCTCCATTGTGATGATCCCAGGATGAGTCATCACTTTAGTCCCCTCACCTGGAGGCGGATTCAGCACTGACCAGCGCCCGGTGCTCGGTGCAGACTGTCACTGTGCAATGCTCAGCCTCGGGCTCCAGCATTGCACAGATGCTGCGAGCAAATGCTAAGCCCTGGAGATGAGGGATGCCGGGTGTTCAGGGCACAGGCCAGACAAGTGGCCGGAGCCCTGACTCCAGCTTTGGTCCACATCCTCCGTTGCCACCTGCCTGTCACCAAGGGAGTCACTTCTCCCCTTTCTGCCTCTGCTTCCTGCATCTCTTCGAACCCACCAAGCACCTCATGCTGTAGGCACTTAATACATTGTTGTTTCATTAATTACCTCCATGGAAACTGATATACCTAACCCTGTACCTGAGCAAAGATGAGTCACAGGAGACCAAGTAGAAAGCCCACACAAGTCCATGAGGACACACAGGAAGCGCGACTATCGAAAATAAAAGGACTGTTGCAATTTCCTAAAAAGGAACAACTCGCATCTCCTGTAAAGCAGAGCCCCGGCCACCCTGTGACTTTCAGAACATTCACACGCTGCAGGTTAGAAAACCCTGACATTCATGGGGGACGTGCCCAAGACCTTGGCAAACCCCCATCCAGGGACATAGTTCCCATCGAGCTTACCTGGAGTCAGTGCACAGTCAGATACGGATGCTTCCCCGGCTTCCACAGACACTCAGCCCTCGTCAGCAAGCAGTCTCGGCACTGGGCGAAGCCCTCCCACAGTCTCCCGGGTCACCTCTTCTTAATCCTGTGGCTCCTCCGTGGGTCTCCTCCTTGTGCCGGGCCTAGGCCACTGATGCCCACATTTCACTCCCAACTTGGTCCAGGATTCCGTTTCTTGGCTGTGAATCCTCATATTCTCCACTTTCTTTCCATTTCCCGCATTAATAAATAGCTTTTTGAGCGTGGGAGGTAGTGGGTAGATAACACTTCAACATGAGAAAATGAGTTTGAGTCATTTTAAGAAGCAATGAAGGGCTTCCCTGGTGGCGCAGTGGTTGAGAGTCTGCCTGCCGATGCAGGGGACGCAGGTTCGTGCCCCGGTCCGAGAAGATCCCACATGCCGCGGAGCGGCTGGGCCCGTGAGCCATGGCCGCTGAGCCTGCGCGTCCGGAGCCTGTGCTCCGCAACGGGAGAGACCGCAACAGTGAGAGGCCCGCATACTGCAAAAAAAAAAAAAAAAAGAATCAATGAGGGCTTCCCTGGTGGCGCAGTGGTTGAGAGTCCGCCTGCTGATGCAGGGGCCATGGATTCGTGCCCCGGTCCGGGAAGATCCCACATGCCGCGGAGCGGCTGGGCCTGTGAGCCATGGCCGCTGGGCCTGCGCGTCCGGAGCCTGTGCTCCGCAACGGGAGAGACTGCAACAGTGAGAGGCCCCCGTACAGAAAGAAAAAAAAAAAAAAAGAATCAATGAGTCCACAAAGACAGGAGAACTACGAAGATACACCATAAAGCTGCTGAATTATCCAGGCTCATCTGTTACATAGTTACCACGTACCAAATCTATTTCATGGCAGGCAAAAATCCAAACGTAAGGCTCAGCAAAACTGCAAATGACGTCATGTCGAGGACCTTCCAGGTTACCTACAAATAGGCAAAACCACAAGGTCAAATCACACATTCCGGTGGTCTCTGCTGAATCAGGTCCCAAAACCAGTCCCGTAGGCCACGAAACCCACAAATGTTTGGTCAGCTTAACAGGACAAGTTCATCTTATCCTTCGAATTGGCCTATGACCCCGGTCCATTAACATCACTTATCATAGACCTCCAGCTCAGATTATTTGATTCCTAGACACTGTGAAGAAAGTTAGGACGCAAGTAACAGAACGCTCCAACTGAACCGGCTTCAACAATGGGGAACTTTATCTCGCAACAAGAGTTCCTGAAATGGCCTGGGAGAGCAATGATTAATTCAGCAACGTAACCAAGAATCGGGCTGTCTTTCCTCTTCCCCTCTGCCATCTCGCCTGGCTCCTTCCCTGGCCTGTTCAGTTTCAGGCATCAGAAGCAGGCAGCCTGACACCCAGCAGGAAAGGACTGGTCACTCCCCTTCCCTCATGTCTCTTTGCTAGTAATTCAAACCTGTCACAGGAGCCCCTCAGCTTCTGATTGGCCAGAATTGCATCACATGCCCTCACCTAAACCAATCACTAGCCAGGAGAGTGGAACCATCGTGATTGGCTTAGACCACACCACACATTGTAAACTAAAATTGAGGGAAACAGCTGAGTGGGTCCCAACTCCCATTTTCGTAAATAGAAATCTGAGGCCAGATGTAGATACAAACACATGTGTAAATACTCCTACCTGTTTACGTGTGTGTTAAGCTGTGATGTAAGATGAATGTCTTACTGTGACTGATGGTCCAAATAGTTTAAGAAGCACTGGCTTAGGCCAATCCTGACCTACCCCTGGGGAGGAGGACATAACCTGCCTTCTCTGAAACACATCGCCATGTACGACAGGAAAGACCTGGGTGAGACAGGACTGGGTTAGGAAGAAAGAACTGGGGGAAATCAATCGGCAGTGATCCCAAGCACAGAGTGAAGAGCAGCGTCTTGTAGTTTGAGGGAGACAACAACCATGTGTACAGAGAGGCAAGAGGATTCAGAGCCAGGGGAGCAGGCACCGGGGCCCCCGGGCTGCCTGTAGGGCCACGTAGATCCTATGTGTGTGACATGGACACGTTTCCAACCCAAAGTGTGCAGCAGATATGGCAGGGTGTGGATTACAGGCCAAGAAAGGCACAGGTGATTTAATTTAAAAAACAGAAGCAGCATCTACAAGAATCTTTACCATCTGATGAACGAGTGAGCAGATTTTCCCCAGCTGCAAAGGGTATTGATTGATTTCCTGTGATGGGCTATATGATGATGCGGAAACCATCATGCGGCTTTGAATGCATTGTGACCCGGGAGACAGACACGTGAGGGCTGTCATCACCAAGATGACTTCTGCTGTAGAGTCGCCGTCTCCTTAAGCTGACGTCATACTTAGTGAAGAAGGAAATTACTTTGGGTATGTTTCATTCCAATCCTTAAGGATTATTGGCTAATTAGGAGGACAGCAATGTAAATTTGCCTTGTGTCAGGTCTTCAGGAACAGTAAAGTAACATAATGAAGCAGTGAGCAAAGCAGATCGTTTAAGCCACTCTTCGCTGCGAATGTATATGATGGCAAAACGGATGCGTTGGCCTGGAAACTAGAAAAACATGGTCCACGCTGCAGGGGTCAAATACTGTTTCTCACAAGAAGAGAGGAACTATGTAAATTTGATTTAAATATATTGCTATTTCTTATATGAAGGCTTTCATAGAAAAATTCCATTAGATAATTAAATAATTCATTTAAAGGAAACTGGAGTTGTTCTTTTTGAAAGAACAAACTGAATTGCATTTAAATAAGCAAAGTAAAAAGCCAAATAAAAGCTTTCTAGAACCAGAAATTTATAATTGATAAAATTAGAAAATAAAATTTTAAGTGGCATTTCCCAACTTTGACTTCTCTCTGGACCTGTGGTTACGTGTGCAAAATTACACATAAAAATGTAAAGCTTCAGCTGAAACTGTTTACTCTAAATGACCCAGTTAATCCTGATTCTGAGAACAGAATCCCACAGATCGAGGGTGCGGATGCTCTTACTGTCTGTTGCTAAAGAAAGTGTTACCTTTGTGCTCAAACACCTGTGTGAAGGCAATCGTGAAAACCCCAGCCAGTTCTGAAAGGCTTGGGAGAGGTTCAAGGTCAATTCAAAAAGTTTCTATTCCAGGGCTTCCCTGGTGGCGCAGTGGTTGAGAGTCCGCCTGCCGACGCAGGGGACACGGGTTTGTGCCCTGGTCCGGGAAGATCCCACGTGCCGCGGAGCCGCTGGGCCCGTGAGCCATGGCCGCTGAGCCTGCGTGTCCGGAGCCTGTGCTCCGCAACGGGAGAGGCCACAGCAGTGAGAGGCCTGCGTACTGCAAAAAAAAAAATTTTGTATTCCATTCTGCTCATCTGCAGGATGGGAAATAATGTCTGGTTTGGCCCAACCGACTATGGGTAAAAAAATGCTGGTTTCAGCAGCAGGGAGTCCTGGGCTGGGAGGGCATCTAAATTAGCCTTCCATGATCTAATGAAGTGACGTGCCTTCTGCTGCCACCTCTCCTGCAGCTCGCATTGAAGGTTCCAAAAATCCAAGTCAATGTTTCATTTTCACTCGTGCTGTGGACCTGAGGGAAGGGCAAGAATTGAAACCAGAAAAGAAGAAAGGGAAATGAACTGGATGGAGGTGGAGACCAAGAATAAAGAAATCAAGGAGATGGACTTGTGAGATGATTAGACAGGGAGGCATTTAGAAAGAGTGAGCAGAGTGCAAACCTGGAGGGTGGGCTTAGCCGCGGGAGAAAGGGCAAGGATGTCTAGCCGACTCCAATAGATATGTTACATTAAATTGTTCTAGACTTGGTCTGCAAAAGCCAGCGAAAGGATCAATCAGCCAGGAAGCCAGAAGCACTCGAAACCCTGCTCTCAATACAATGCTGTCCACCATCCCTTCCACGATTCAGGAGGAAAGCTGCTGGTCTGCTTCTGTGCCTCTCGATAAAATGCTGTCCACCATCCCTTCCACGATTCAGGAGGAAAGCTGCTGGTCTGCTTCTGTGCTAGAAACAGAAAAAAAGGAAAATCAAGTGCATCTTGATGTCAGCTAAGTTTCCCTTCTGCTTACAAACCCAGGTGAGGCCGGACAACGGCAGCTCCGAAGCAAATGTCTGTGCCGCCATAGAATCTATGCCCCCCGCACTCACGGTCTGATCTATCACTGCTGTCTTCTATATAATTCGAGTACCTTCAGGGCCCTTTCCAAGACTAATAAATGATTACAAAGTGCTGCATTGTATCTCATGCCTTCTCTTCTCCCAAATCAAATCCAATAGTGATGCCTTGGGAACACGTTCTCCAAATCAGGGCCAGTGTCTAAACTTGTCCACTCATGGCCCATAATCGGCTCTCTTGGGAGTGCCATTCTGCATATATCACTTGAAATGAGTCCTTCAAAGAAATAATAAAGAAGCTCACATGAGCTGGAACGTCACCTATCTGCTTTGACGATTCATTTTTTTCTTGGGATCCAATGACCACACCTTTATCAGGCCGTGCTGAGGGGCATGTTTATAAATCTCAAAATGCAAAGCAGTAGAAAGAGCTCTTTGGTGGTGAACCATTAACTCAACGTTCTCCAGAGCAAACAGCATGTGAGCCATAGAAATCCCATGAGAGAGTTAAATGTGAATCTTACTGTACTGACTTCTAAACCCCAGAGATGAACACCCTGCATAGGTATTGTGGAATAAATCCAACACTGTATGATTTTTAGGAATTCAGATGGACATGTGCTCCTTAGACCTTTGCTAACATAAATTTTGCCTTCAATGATATTTCCCATCCTTTGAAAGGTGGGTCACTACATTCTCTTGCCACTGGGTGATCAGAAGAACCAAAGAAAATAGGCATTAAGTTGACAAAACATCCCGTACAACCATGTGAGTAAAAAGGAAAAAAATAACCAAGATCTTCCTTGTGCCACTTTTCAGGATTCCTGACATCTGTCGTAAAACTCAGGCCATATGTCTTTTCCTTCCATTAAGGAGACTCATCACATAACCAGTGCTAAGTTTCTGTCAAAAAGAATTATTGACTTATAAGCATATCTTCCCCCACCCTGCTAATGATTTCCACAAATACACCCACTGATCATATTTTTTCTATCCTTTCCAGAAATTACTGGGAGACCCAGGGGGCCATCTGGGGTCTTGTGCTCAGGGATTTGACAGGTAATGTTAATGAGACGCACATCAGTATTTATTTCAGGATTTATTTATTTAGAGTGGAGCGTTCTGGTTGCGTGAGCCTTGCTGAACTGGCACTAGAGAAAGAAGGGAGGAAGGAAGGAGGGAGAAAGGGAGAGGGAGGGGACAGGAGAGCAGCTAGAAGCTCCTATAAAGCAGCTGCACAAGCACCGTTTACTGCCTCTTCTACAGGGACTGCCTTCGTCTGCCCTCATATTGTCAGGTTGACAAGAGGAGAAAAAAAATTAACCAAAAGCCAAATCAAATAAATGTGCAACTCATAAATTCTGCAGCTAAAAATTTACCCCTGAGGGACGGCAACAATGCACCGTGGAAGGTTTCCCCCCTCCTGCCCTCATAAAGGCGGATGATAAGTGAAGCTTCCCTGCTCGGCACCGGGAGGCCGGGTCTAGAAGAACAGCGCCAGGCCACGCTTCCTCCTCCTCTACTTAACGAATTTATGCCCACCGTTGGTGGGCGGCGGGCGTCGAGCTGCTCCCCTCCGACGTGTCAGCATCACCAGGCCCGCGTTGCTAAGCAACACGTGCCTGGACCGGGCTGGCTGGCAGAGAGCCGCCTCTGGGCTTCGGCTCTGGCTGCGGCTCTGGCTGCGGCTGCTCCTGCGTGGGGCGCTGCGTGGGGGCGTGGGAAGCGGAGCTTGAACCACTGACGCCCGCCGGCCACTTGATTTTTCGACTCCGAGGCTCGGTATGTCGTTCCGAGCAACACTTGTAATGATGAACATCCTTCTTGCTCCCAAGTATCCAAACAAAAAACTATGGGAAACCAGTTTTGGAGAAAGCCGGCTTGCTGCCTTGCACAGATCAGACCTCCCAGAGGCAGCAAGCGAGGCTTGCAAGGTGAAAACGTTTATCTAAACAATTAAGGCTCTTGCCGCTACCGTGTCTTTAGTGCTTTAGTTCTACCTGGACCATCCTGGGTGTGCTTTAGTATTTGGGAACAGTAGCCAGTACAGCCAGGGGTCCTGGATGTAGAACATCCATAATAAAGACTCTGCAAAACAACAGGGTTTTTCTTGCCACCCCGATAGTCCTGGAGAATTACATTCTTACTTGGCAAAACTCACAAACCCTCATCTGCAGAGCACCATCTTGGGGCGGGCAGTACTGATCTCTGTACCCCCACTCCCAAACCAAGGGCTGGGGCACAAAGACCATAAGACCCAGCACATCCTACAGAAGCTGGATTATTTTTAACGGGAAAGCAGCAGGGATAAAAAGCTATGATCGCAATTAAAAATCAAAGAGATGGAAAATTAGCTTAACATGCTTCTAGATGATTCGTCTAGATTCAAACTCGATTAATAGATTAGTGAAAATGCAACATATGCATATTGGCCAAACCTTGTGTCACAAAGAGAAAAAGAAAAACCCAACTTTTTTATAACCACCAAAGATAGCCACAGTCAGAAGTGTTCGTAGAGTTTCTTTTCTCAGATTGCCAAGAAACAGGAATATACTTTTGCTCTCAATTTTCACTTGCAGTGATATTTCATACAAGGCATTTGTAAACTAATCTCAGCAAGTGAATTTTTTAATGTGAACTACTTAAATATGTTTCTACTAGCTGAAAAAAATGTAGTTTTGCTGCTTCTCTGAGATAAAAGGACAGTGCTGGCATCACCGTATCTCCCTATTAACTGGAACTATAAATTCAATACATCTGTTTGTCTCTTAAACTCACATAGGTAAAATTGCTTTCTATCAGCAAATGTACTCAACTTACAAAGTCCTTATTTTTTAACTACGCATTCAAGAGACTAGCCAAGGAAACGTTCAACATGCCCTAACCACGACTGCGGTATTTTGTAACAGCGCTTTCAGATGGCAAAAGTAAAGAGTTGCTGTTGTAATGATTTAGGTTAGATTGTAGACTCTGTAATAAAACTAATCCCTCAATGATGCAGTAAGGAGCCCCGGAAGGTGACAACAGCTTTTAAGAAACAGAGTATATGCTTTTATGTTCTTAAAATAAGAACAAATGAGTCACTGTCAAAAATGTTTCTTGTGAATAATTATTTGCTATCAACACTGTTAAATTAGGATTTTCTCCTTCTGCACGGGTGATAAAAGAATTGATTAGCTGTCACTTTTAGGTGCTGAGTGACACCTATCTGAGTTAGAAGGACCTCTTTTTGCTGTTTTCTTTCCAGAACTGTAGGCGTTTTGACTAACATTCTGTTCTGAGTCTTTTTGGCTTAGTCCCTGAAACCCTGAGCCTGCATTCTAGAAAATACACACACAGGAATTGTCCTCTCCAAAAGGAGACACCCTCAGATCTGGCCGCACCCTTATTTCATATCACAGAAGACTAGGTCAATAAATCAACTAAAGGTAGAAGTAAAATCTGTAATAACCCATCGCCACTTCACCCTCGCACGTCGCAGCACGTAAAACTTTGCGTCAAAAGGTCTCACATCACGAGAATGAATCAAAAGACTCTTAAATACTCTATGCACCTACTTCTGATGGCTAATTTGGCTCCCCTATGGCGAAGCACTAATTTTTTATCTCAATCAATTGGTACGGTATTCTTTCCCATCCATCACAGGGGGTGGGGAACAGGAAAATTCTACTCTTTTGTGAGAATAATGCAAAATTAAGCCAAAAAGAAAAACTAGTTTCCTACCAAGGAAAGCCTGCTGCAACAATGGAAAACAAAGAGTGAGCGGAAAGGGGGTGGAGGAGAGAGGCAGCGAACGCTGCAGAGAACCCAGGGGAAGCCTTACAAATGGCTCCACCAGAGCAGAAGGAATCTCAAAAGCGTCAGCGGGCCAAATGCAGCTGAGAGAAAGAGCCAATAAGACAGCCAACAAGGTGGCTGGACCAGATGAATCTGATAGGATGGCTGCGAACAACTCCCAGCTCGATGGGGAGGACCACTGTGGTCGAGAGGAGACAGGTCGAGCTTTTCTTTCCCAGGAAATGAGAGGGAAGTGCCCAGAATGGCTGAGAAAACACAGCCTTCGTGGAGAGGAAAAGAAAGGAACTGCAAACGTTAACTCAGGCTCCTGGACGAAGCCAGGAAAAGGATGGCACTGCCGAGCGGTGGGGTCAAGGGCAAAGGGCAGGGGTCACCCACCCCCATACCCCCAGGGCAGAGCCTACAGGTGGGAAGGCCCAGCCTAGCCGGGGGCCAGAGGCCCCGCATCTGCCACATCTGCCCCACTCCCACCCGCCTGCTCACACCTGCTGCTGTCTTGCTGGACTGGCTCCGGTCCCATCAACCTTCCCAAGACCTGGACTGAAGGCATAGCCAGCACTGAGTCCCTCCCACCCCCGGGGCCCCTGCCAGCTTCTAGAAGTGCCTACAGGGAGGAATAAGACACTCTGACAGCTGGGGACACGTCGCTCCCCGCTGGCTTTTCTATTCAGCAGATGCCAGGGCCACAGACCAAGTGCTCCTTTTAAAGGGCCAGGCACTCAGCGACTGCTCCAAAAATGGAGCCAGAAACCCAGTTCCTGCAAGCAACGGGCAAAGCAAATAAAAATAATTTACTGATAATGCATGAAGCCCATATAAGACAGGTAAAGCTTAAATTGGGGGAAAACAGGTTGTCTCAATACTTTTTGTTGGAAAAGATGCCTGATCAAACTATTGGACTGCTACACCGAACCACCCATTCATACATAACACGGAAGGCAAGCAGATGATTGTGCTTCCCGGGCAGGGCACGTGGAAATACTGCTGCACCAGGTGCTTTAAAGTCTCCCCCAAATTTACATCAGCTCGTGGTACCCTCACAGCACCCTTACAGGGTGAGCTCTGATGGCCATTTGAAAGCGGTGAAAACTGAGGCTCAGACACTGTTTACAACAGCCAGGCCATGGAGACAACCTAAATGTCCACTGACAGAGGCATGGATAAAGGAGATGTGGTCCATATACCCAATGGAATACTACTCAGCCATAAAAAGCAATGAAATAATGCCATTTGCAGCAACATCGATGGACCTAGAGATTATCATACTGAGTGAAGTAAGTCAGACAGAGAAAGACAAATACCGTGTGATATCACTTATATGTGGAATCTAGAAAAATGGTACAAATGAACTTATTTACAAAACGGAAATAGAGTCACAGATGTAGAAAACAATCTTATGGTTACCGGGGGGGAAAGAGGGGGAGAGGTAAATTGGGAGATTGGAATTGACATGTACACACTACTGTATATAAAATAGATAACTAATAAGAACCCTACTCAGTACTCTGTAATGGCCTATATGGGAAAAGAATCTAAAAAACAGCGGATATATGTATACGTATGACTGATTCACTCTGCTGTACAGAAGAAACTTAACACAACATTGTAAATCAACTAGACTCCAATAAAAAATAAATAAAAGATTTAAAAAACTGAGGCTCAGCAAGGTCAAGGGGCTTGCTGGGCACCGAGGTAGGAAATCACGGGCTAACGTGGATGAAAGCCACAGCTGAACATCTGGCCTCGGGTCCAAGTGCCACCCCGTGCTGTGCTCAGCCGATGGCTGGGATCTGAGGTCCTGATGGAAACCGAAAGAGAGGAAGCCCTTCTCCTGCAGCAAGGTGTGAAAGCTAGTGTTGCCGGGGTGAACCCTTGAAAGCACAGGATCGGGTCAACAACAAAATAATGTTTAGTATATCTCATGCAGTAGGTGGGACATACTTATGCAAAAAAAATTCCTTATTTATCTGAAAGGCACATTTAACTGGGTCCTCGATATTTGACCCGGCATCCCTAGTGAAGGCGAATGTTAGCTCCTCCAGCCCTTCTTCCAACCCAGGAGAGAAAGCCCTGGGGACAGATGAAAAATGCTGGGTGGGTCACGAGCCCTTCCCAGAGGCCAGCACTGTAGGGCATCTCATCTTTTGTGAAGCCCTTTCTCCCGTTATCTCATCGAATCCTCCCTACAGAACTAGGGCGTGGGCATCATTATCCCCACATCATGGACAAAGGAAACTGTCACTGAGTTTGAAGCAACTTGGAAAAGTCAGGGACAGAGCCAGGGCAGGAGCCCCCGAGTGTGAGTCCAGGGCTCTCTGTTTAAAATGAGAAATTACACCCTGACCGATCTTCAACCACTGAACTGATACTCCTTAGCTCCTTTTAAGAGCCACAGGTGCAATTTCCTGTTCCCATTTTGAATCCAACAGCATGAAAATGTAACCTACCAAGGTGATATCAACATCACTTTGGGGCACTGGTCTGTAAAGCACCACAGTAGCTAAAGGCACACTGAGATCATACACAGAGTGCGGGACCCAACACTCTTCTGAAAGCCCAAAAGCTTAGATTAGAAATAAGTTGAAAAAAAAAATCTTAAAATGAGATGGATTCATTATTCTCATCTCCATGTTCCAGATCTATTAATTTAGCCTCTAAAGTAATCTTTGTCCGGGGTGCATAACTGTATCAAATACCCCTGCTATCAAAGCTTTATTTCCTTGAAAAGGCAAAGATAATATGGGCTGGGTATTCTTTTCCTACACATAATTCATTTAAGTCAGAAATGTTCTCAAATGGCTTCTTTTTTTACCGCTCTCCAAGTTTACGTGCACCCTGATCCAGAAAGATATAAATTACCATTGGGAGAAGGGGGCAAGGCTGATCTCTCCCAGGACACAAACACCGAGATTTCAGCTCCCTGATACTTTTATTTTGCTGCTAATAAAATGGGGTGGTTAAACCTCCATGGTAGAGTAGGAATATAACACCAGAGTTAAGCTTTAACACCAGCAAAAACTCTATTAAAATGTTGCCCCAGAGACTGTGAATTTGAATTCTGGCGCTGCTAGTCAGGTTGGACCTGGAAACTAAGAAGAGGAAGTTCCTAAGTCCTGCAGAACAGGCCACACAGAAGGATTTTTTTTTTTTCCTCAGTCTAATGTCCTTATAGAGGAGAAAAATATAAAGACGTAAGAAAGGCCTCAAAATTCGGAGCTGACTTAGGAGAAGACATAAGCTCCAAGAAGCAGAGTACTAGTCTCCGGCTGCCCCTGCGCTCGGCCCGGAATAGGTAAGCTCCACAAACAGGACAGGTGGAAAGAGAAGGAAGATGGACGATACTCTGCGATTTGCACTAACGTGTATTTCACTGGGAGAGCTGCTTTCAGAAAGATGCACAGCAGAAAGCAACCCAGTTTAGGGAGAAACACATGACACTCGGCACAGTCTTGACCTGAGGTGTGGCAACCTGGGTGCCAGAACCAGCTCGACCTCCGGCGCACCAGCCACTAACTACCTGACCCAGAGTGTCCTCGCCCATTAAATGCAAATTACAGTCCAAGGAGATATGAGAGGGTCACAGCTTCAAAAAACAGACATATTTATTAAAATGCCTGGGGAATCTTAACATGCCTAAGAAAAAGTTGTTTACGAACGTGGCAAATGGTCTGAATTCAGTGTTTGTAGAATTCACTTACTTATTAATGCTAGAAATTTCCTTTAAAAATAGACGAGGGATAAAAAGTCAGTTACTTTTATCAGTAACAATTACTTTTATCCAAACTTTATTTGGAAGAATAATATTTGTAATACCAACAAAATGTCAAGAATTTTTAGAATAAACAAAAACATTAATAGACTAGGCTGGCATTTTATATTGCAAAACTGATAGCATGAAAGAAAATTAGTACAAACCTATCAGAACTGGCGAAAATGTGAAGGGCATACTGGAACAGATGTGAAAACTAATAGTCTACCTAAGACTAAGAACAAATTAGAATGCAGGTGATAATTGACAGCCAGGTTATCAAACTTCTGGTCTTTGAGCGAAGGCGCCAACAATATTCATGTTACAGCATGCTTGCAGAACGACTGTTCAATATACACTTTACTACCGCAATCAATGAATTTAGCAAAGATGTGTTTAAGAAGAGAGTATTTGAGGATTACGAGCAGGTCTCGGAAATGAAATGGAGGATAAGCTAACAAATCTATCAGAAATAAGACCAACAACTTAAAATTTAAACCAATCTTGAGCATATATTTGAACTTGGATATGCAGAAATGGTCTACAGGTCCCTGAGGTTCAGTGATACACTCCAAGGATCAACAGCCCTATAGACAGTTAAATTACTCAGAAAGCCAGGGAATTTATCAAACATGAATTTCAAAGTGGATTCTGGCCTCCAGGAAAAGTGGAAGTGCCCATTAATGTACATACAAAATAAATGTTGTCCGCAAGCTCTTTACACGATTTATATTTTTGACCATAAACTGGCTAAAGGTTTTTAATGTACATAAAGTGGGACAGAGCCCTCTCTCTTTAACAGAAGTAATCTGGGTCCAGGTTGTGCAAAACTCTTCACAAATCCTAAAAATGTGACTGTTGTCCTGACCGGTGCAACACAAAGAAAGAATGTGCCCCGTTCCACGTCTCCTGGCGCATTATTTATAACCAACTCCAATTTAAGAATGTTAACATTAAATAGATCTCACACATGGAGATTTGTACAAACCCGTCATATATTATAAATGAAAATTATAAAAAGGTCTGCAAAATTTGTTAAGGCAGATGGGCTGGAATCAGAGGAACACCGAAGTATGCAATAGTCTTTAGAAATTTAGACGGTATTTAACTCATAACCTCAATATTTATTTTATCGATCAAAAGAAATGTTAACTTCATCTACTGGTGACAGATAATTTATCAAAAAATGTTTCAAATAAGAGAATATTTCGTAGCTAAGGTGGCTCAGGAAATTAGTCACTGGCCTTTGGGCCTGAGCTGTCCCCAGGGACAGGGGTGGAGCATCGTTTCTGGGATGACGGAGCCCCAACCCAGGGGAGGAAGGAAGGCAGACAGGTTGGGCTGGGCTCGAGGCAGGGTCCGGAGTGAGGCTTCACCGCACATGGCAGCTCCACATGCCCCACCATTTCCTTGCCCAAGAAAAGTTGGGATGCAAAAGAATAAAACTCCTCTTTCTGAAGATGGTGCAGATGTACCAAGCGCTTGGAGATGTGCTCAGGAGCCCTCAGCCTTCACACACTTCGGTCCCCTATCAGAGTAAATCACGCTAACTTTTCTCTTTCACTCAGCAATTTCCACTGTTTTCTATAAACTGAGTCCTTCTAATTGAAAATCACTGTCTGCACGCTAATCCCATAACTGGCGCCCAATAGCTGACTGGCTGACGAGGCCACGAACCCCACAGGTCCCGAACATTCCAGCCCCCCCCCAACATTCACACCTAATGGCACCCGGCAGTAGGAAGTTACCTGACCCAATATCAAAATCCACGTTGCCTCCGCCTCCTGCTGATTTTAAAGTCTCTCCAAGATGTCCTGATAATGTCATCCTCCTACACCCAGGTGAGAGAGGACAGGAGGCCAACTCCTGCGGCCTCCCTTTCCCACGTGTGTGGAACAAGGTGATATTTATGGTGCTCTAGAATGTTCCTTCTGACCTGAGAGTCCTGAAAACTGTGTGTTCTTTCACTTTCACGTCCATCTCCCTCTGACAAATGAATGTACAAAGTAGCATCCCTTTTTCAAAGATGGGGAGACTGAAACATAAGATTTACATAAGATGCATCATCACGAGATGCCAGAAGCCACACCAGTGGGCCTGCGGACGGATGGTCTGCCTGGAATGTGCCCGTGGACCGTGGCTGTGGTCGTGTCATTATGAGCCCTGCTATTGCCCCTCAGGGTGTGGACGTCCTTCCTGGCTCCCACTGCCTGCAAGAGTTTCAGACGGATCCCTTTCCCGGGGTGTCTGGACCCGACAGAACTCTGGACGTTTGGCAAGGCTGGGCGGTGGCCTGAGAGCACAGTGCATCCTCAGGGACCGGGGCTCCTGTCTGCGAGGCCAGCACAAAGCTAGACTGTCCTTGCCTGGCCGGACCTCAGCCTCACCCACAATGGCCAGCCCTGACCAGGACCAGACACACTTTGCAAATCTACCTCCTCATAAGCAGAATCTCCAGCAGGAACTGACAGTTTGGGTTCCCTTGTGATCTATATTGGGGGACGACAGCAAGGCCCCTCGGCCCTTTGCCCAGAGAGGGCTCCTGGAAAGTACTCTGCCCCTCCCCCTCCCGGTCCCACCCTGCGCCCACCAGATGCTCAGGAGACCCCGGGAAGCCACATTCTCTGCCCCTCCCCACCCCCGGCAGGACTGAACCGTGTTGTTCATTTGGGTCTTGCTACTTCTCCCGGGGCCTGTGGACCATGCCTTCCCTGTGTGCCCAGGACGCGAGACAAAGCAGCACTGTGCTCAGACCCAGGGGGAGAAGGCGCCTCGGCCCTCGGCCAGCCCTCCACTAACAGGCCTGTATCAGTCTGCTGGGGCTGCCATAACACCATGTTGCCCCAGGGTTGGTTTCTCCTGAGGCCTCTCTCCTTGGCTTGCAGACGGCCACCTTCTCCCACGGTCCTCCCGTGATCCCCCATCTGTGTGTGTCTGTGTCCTCATCTCCTCTTCTTACAACGACTCCAGTCCCGCGGGATTAGTCATACTGGATTAGGGCCCACCCATATGACCTCACTTTACCTCTATCACCTCTCTAAAGGCCCCTTCTCCAAACGCAGTGACACTCTGAGGTGCTGGCAGGACTTCTACGTGTCCGTTGGGAGAGGTGGGGACAGAATGTAGCCCATAATACACACCGACTTGGCTTCCTGCTCCCTTCCGAGAAGGTTGTTTATGCTACAGAGAGCTCATCACCAAACTGGCTTCTCTCTTCTCTCGATCGGAAACAACGTCTGCCCAGAAATGACGAGGGATAATGCCACAGCGGCAAGACGAATTGGAGGGAATTCTACCCAAAACGCACCCGACAACCTGGTGTGGCGTGTTCCACAGCACAAAGCCCTCTCACATGCATTGGAGTCTTTGATCCTCCAACCCGCTCCGTAAGGGAGGCTGGGGAGGTATTAATCAATGAATACAGATTAATTTATGAGATGACGAGATGCAGAGTACGTTGCCCAAGGTCACACAGCTAATTACGGCCCAAGTCTTGAGACGCCAAGAACATACTCCTTCCACTACCCCTCGTGGTCCCCTGTGCAATAAAGGGACGCCTGGAATACAGGTTCACAGCAGTTCCTTCAAGTTAAAATGCGTTTATCATCTTGCCTAAGTTATGACCCCAACTTTCCCACCAGAAGATCATATCACAATAAAAAACACACAGCGTGCAGGTGGCTAACATGATTTATTAAATTTTCTCAATTTCATGTATTAGGAAGTTCCTCCACACGGGAAAATTTTCTAAATATTGAAAACATATGTACATAGGACAAAGCTCGGGGAAAAAAAAGGTTTATTATAATACATCACACATAGTAAATGTTTTTTTAACAAAGTCTGCATGAACTTTCCACATTAATCAAAAGTGAATGCTGCATGATTCTGTATAATTAACCAGGAAGGCATATTACAAGTGATAAATATCACAGGCAATAAAGTGAAGTGAACGAATATTGACCTTAAATGCTCATTAATAATGCAAGGTTTTTGATGGTCCACAATGCAATTATGACTCGGTTAACTGAAGGGTCAAGTTTCCCAGAGATTCATAATTAGACTTACAGTGGCCTGTTCATCAGAGGTTTAGCAAATGCTGCAACACGCCCCTTTCGGCTCCCTTAATATCTGAATCAGAACCTCAGTCCTTTGATTTCCTGTCCTCCTTGCAAAGCTATGGACTCAGAAAAGGAAACGCATTCCACGTGGAGAGAGAGTCCCGAGATGGTTTGGCGGCCGCTAGAAAAGATGTGCTTATGACAAACACTTGAACCTTGGCTTTGAGAGTAAGGGGCCACCTCAAACGCATCCGGAGGGGAGCAGCTGGACACACCATGAGCCAACACCTGTCCGCCTCTGCACACAGCTTCTGGCTGGCCTCACCAGCCTCTGGGACCTCCAGGATGGACCCTGCCCCCCAGCAGTGGTGAAACTGAGGCAACTAAGAAAGATTCCAAGGACACCTAAAGAGACTTTACAAATTACTTTGTATTTACAAGATGTGCGAAAGATGAGACCAAATATAACCTCACGAGTCAAAACATTCCATCTCCTTTTCTGTGCCTTTTTGGCTAATAAGTTCCTGTGCGACCCAAACAAATTCAGAACATCCCTATTCCCACAGCTGTCTCACCGTTTCAAGCAATGAGACCCCCTCCACTAGGAGAACCCCTGCCATCTGTGCTACTCCAGGCAGACAACACGCCAACTGAGGCTACACCTGCCAGCCTTTGAGTCCTCCTGAACCTAGACCCCTTCCTCCTTCCATCACTGCCCCCTTTACCCCCATCCATTCCTCAAAGCTCAGCTGAACCACACCTGGTCCAAAATCCAGGTAGCCTCTTCTGTCTGCGACAGCACATGGCATTAAGGACCCTCCATCTGTTTGGATCACAGGTGTGGTCTCAGCTTCCTTCTTCCTCCCTGTACACTGAAAGTGACTTCTGGGCTGGAGCTGAGGGACCTCATTCCTCTATCTGCCACTCACCCCAGCCTGGTGCCCTCCATACAGCAAGTGTGAAGAAATGCTTGCTGAACGGGAGGCGTGGGTGGGGATGAGATGGCCCATGCTTCCTGCAGAGCCACAGTGTCAAGATGAGTGGGATGCAGACGCATGGGAGCCTCCAGGTCCGTGATGTGCAAGAGCAGCTGGGCACAGGGGGCGTGAGAGCCATGACTTCCCCACGGAGATGGGCTCCCCCGGGGGGAACCCAGGGAGAACACAAGATGCCCTGCTTGATGAGTCAAAGACAGCTGGGAGCTTTAGGAGAGCACGAAACTGGAAACAACCTGAATGTCCAAGAGTAAAGGGGTTGGTTTCATAATTATGGCACATATGCACTGATGAAATATTACAAAATCGTGTTCTAATAAGCATCAAACAGCACATGCATAATAACACGACTGTATGAGAAAACACGTGGACAGAGGACAGACAGACGCGAACCTGCTAACAGTGGCTATGACCAGGCGGTGGGGTCACAGGTGATTTCCGCTTTTCTATATGTTCCACTTTTCTATATGTTCCAAATTATCAAAGAGGAATATACAGTGTATGCGGGGCGGGGGCTGCAGTGGGGGGAGTATGGTAGGATTTGCACTTGGCTCTGTCTTGGCAACAGGAATCACTATAAAAACGCAGGGAATTCCTGTGCTCTGAGCCAAAGTGTATTTGGCCACGAAGCATCCAGGGGAGAGAACATGCCGGGACCATCCAAGTCCCCCCTGCACGATTTGTAACAGCCCTTCCCAGAGCACAGGAAATACAGAGGCGTTTCATAGAAGGCAAAGCCAAGTGCCCGAGTCCAGATCCACCGGCCTCCTTCCTCCACTGCTTCTTCCTCCCCAGCCCCACTGTCCTTACCTGGAGCCCAAACCCAAGCCAGAGATCCCGAGATGAGTACCAGGGCCAACCTCCTCTGCCACCACTCACCTCCCTCCCTGTCCCACTTCTCTCGAGGTCACCCACATTCCTCTTGCCAGATGCGAACCCAAGCCCGAGAGCACTGGCCTTGGGGTGCCTCACATCACACTCACTGCTCCCCTCACTTGGGACCTCAGGTCTCCATCGAGGTGTAGCTGGAAGCAGTGACCCAGAGGTGAAAATCCCTTATCCCGTGACCAATCCCTCGGGCTGGCCAGTCTCCTTTATCTACAGTTTCTATAAAAAGAATCTGCTGTGCATTTTCACTCTGCCCTCATACGCCCACTAAAGAGATCTCGTTTCCCATGGACACATCTCCACCTTTTGGGGGCCGGCGCCGTCAGCCCACCCTGAAAAGCCGGCGGTGCTTTGCAGAAGCCTTCACAGGGCAGGATAGGCCAGAGGGACCCTCGGGGTGCAAATGCGGACCCCTCTTTGGCGGCACTAAGCACTCCCATGCTCACCAGCAGCATCAGATTTCAAGCCAAAACCAAACCAGAATAAATGGCGTCCTGGCAGCAACTATAGTTTATGTGTTGTTTTTATTTCCTTTACTTGTCTTTCAGTGTAAACAGTCCATGTTGTTCTAAGAGGTCAGTTTTATGGGCCAGAGCACCACCAAACTATTTAGGTTTAAAATGACACTACTGTTTAAGACCCAGTAATTTCCAGAGCCCGTGATTTACTGCTGCGGTGCTCCGTAAGGCTCATTTCAGACCTCCGAGAAGAACTCGTCAAAGTGTTAAATAAACATGAAGTCTGTGCCTTGTTTTCTTTCCAAAAGTGCAAACACTGTTCCTCTAATGATTAAATACTGCTTAACATACAACCAAGTGACTATTTCACAGTTGCTTCTTTCCCGTGGCTTCATTTTATGTATTAATTATTTTGTGTTCAGACAAAGACTTTAATTAGGAGTCATGAAGGGTTTCTGAAGAGTGAATAAGTAGTTCCACCCGCATTAAACTGATAATAAACAGACGTTTCTAAAACAAGGAGCTGCCCCCGTGAAAGCCTTAACTAAGCCTGAATCTATTAACTATTAACTAAACTCAGCCCCATAAAACATTGTTTGGGGATGTTACGTGACAGCAAAAATGATTCAGATCACCTTTAGGTCCTCAGCGAGGAAATAAATTAATTGAAGTTTGGTGGATATTAAAGGTTGAAACTTGCCTTTGAATGTGAAAATTTCCACCAACGTTTTCTTAAGCTCCAAACACTGATTATTAAAAAATTGTTTGATTCTTTGAAATGACAGTACAAAAGCAAAACAAAATTAAATATGACGGCTTTTTAAGGACAAGAGGCAACTATATGTGCACTTGATTACAATGAATCTGGAAAAAAGGAAACAGGAAGGTTAATTCTGCCCTTTAGGCTAAAATTCTGCTCTCTACTCTCTGTAACGGAAACCACGTTATCTACAATGTCCCTCCAAGGAAGGTTCTGAGAAGCAATGCATCCTGCTGGAAGGGGCTTTTCTTAGCTGTCTGTGTTCAGAAGGTTCTGGTTTAAACACCCAAGCAGCTGCCCTTCCCCAGATGTTCTTACAAGACGCCTGGCACCTTTGCTGCTGTCCACAGCGCCTGTGGCTGGATGTGTACTTACCCGCGTTTTCAGCTGTATTTTGCTTACTTGCCTTGAGCCTGGCGCCGTCTACTTTGCCACGGCTGCTCAGATGCTGTCTTCTGGCGCCATAAATTCTTCGGTCTGGACTCATCCTTAAACAGTGTCTTGGCCACAGGGCTGGGAGTGGTGGGCTGTCTCCTACTTAACCCTTAGGATTCAGCACCTGCCCCAGGGGCCTCCCCACCCTCCAGGCCAACACTATGCCCTCCTCCGCACTCCCCAGCTCCCCCTGTAATAGGGAAGGACAAATCTGACTCCATACTGGATCTGTCTCTTTTACTTTAACCTTTGTATTCTATTGCCTTTGCTCCGGTTAAGAATGTTGCCTACAGCCTGAAATAGACAGGACAGCCCATTCTCAAGGCTCTGACCTTTCAATGTAAACACTTTCGCATTCCTATAGAGATAAAAAGTTGCAGAACAGAGAATGACATATGTCTCGCTGGAGGTTTACAGGAACATGGTGACCTGACCTCCGTGGACAGCTGCAGGAACAAAGGATTCGGACACACGCCAAGAAATCTGCAGCAACCCACCACGCCCCTCATCACCTGGCCTTTAAAAATCCTTTGCTGAGTTTGCGGTTTTCTGGGCACGAGAACCTGTCTCCTTGCTCGGCTCTGCAATGAACCTTTCTCTGCTCCGAACTCCGACGTTTCGGTTTGTTTGGCCTCCCTGTGCGACGGGCACACGCACCTGCATTCAGCAACACCTGCAGTCACCTCACCCCCACTCACTGCAAGGTCCACGCTCACCCGCAGTGCGTCCAGTGTGTCTGTGTCTCACACTCTCCTACCAGCCCCTTGCGGGTGGAGGTCTTGCGCACACGCCCCAGCACAGAGTTGGCATGGAAAACAAATGCGTAAAACAAATGGGGGAGCAAAATGGAGGGGGTTGAGCTCCCTCAGCCTCTGGCATCGGGCGGGATTTTGGCTTCACGCAGAACAGGGAAAGGCCCAGCTTTCAGCATCACTCGTGTCAACCCGCCGCCTCGTCCTGGGTGTGCCCCTAGTGGACAGTTCTTTCTTCCTGGGGGTGTCTCCTCCTGACCCTGCCACGTGGGGACAAAACTGACGGAGGCAAATCTCAGCTCAACAGGGTCAGTCACGATGGGCTGGGCATTAGGGTGACCAGTCGGCCACAAGGACCTGGCCGGAGCCCCTGACCAACTGAGGGCTCCAAGTTGGATGGGGATAGCCACCCCTCTCAGCCTTTGTCCCCTGAGAACCCTGCCTGAGAGGCGCAGGCTGAGAGGCAGCTGGACAGGAGGAGCTGCGACAGCCTGGACCCCTGGGCATGGGCCCCAGGGATGCTGGGCGGCCTCAGAGCACTCAGGAAGCTAGAGCAGGCAGCCTCCTCCATCTGCCCGGGCCCCGAGCTATGTCCTGGGACAGCCTGTCCATCCTGTCACCATGCCCAATCTTGTCTCTATAGTGATAAATGCTCTGGACGACTTTGCTTCTGCTGCAGGAATCCCAGAGGGGCTATAAGATGGGGCCCTGGGCAGGGAGGAAGAGGGGCAGAGGCTTCCTAGGTCCGAATCCTCCTAAGTCAGGCTGGCCTTCAAGGTACAGCCAGGCTCACGCCGGAGGGAGGTGCTGAGACCCGCCAGTCTGGCCGCTGCCTGTTTCCATGCTCTCTGCCCTCCGGGGACTTGTCCTCAGGGTCAAGGGCCAAGCCCTGGTCGGGCCTGACCTCTTCTCCCCCGACTGGTGCCGTGTGTGACTATCCCACTGTGTGCCCCTCTCCCCCCTCAACTCAGAGCCCCTGTTGCTTCAACCCCCAAGTCCCCCAGGACACAGGGCTCGGCCAGAGAGGAAAGGGCGTTTTCACCAGAAGAACTCCGGAGCCCCAGCCCTCGGGAGGGCAGGCCGGCATGCACCCCCTGTGAGCATTTCATTCACATAAACCAAACAGAGAACAAACTAGTGGTGACCAGTGGGCAAGGGGAGCGGGGAGGGACAGGATGGGGGAGGAGAGTAGGAGGTACAAACTACTATGTGTAAAATACATAAGCTACAAGGGTATATTGTACAGACAGGGAATATAGCCAGTATTTTATAATAACTTTAAATGGAGGATAAGCTACACAAATATTGGATCACTATGTTGTACACCTGAAACTAATATTGTAAATCAACTATACCTCAATTTAAACAAATAGAATAGGCAGAGTACTCGAATAGACATTTTAACAAAGACAACGTACTAATGGCCAAAAAGCACATGTACTCAACATCACTAATCATCAGGGAAATGCAAATTGAAACCACGAGATATCACCTCACACCTGTTACAAAGGCTATTATCAAAAAACAAGAGATAAATGCTGGTGAAGATGTAGAGAAAAGGGAACCCTCTGTAGGCTGGAATGTTAATGGTGCAGCCACTGTGGAAAACAGGCTGGAGGCTCCTCAAAAAGTTAAAATAAACGACCATATGATCCAATAATCCCGCTTCTGGGTACGTATCCTAAGGAGATGAAATCACTCGCTCAAAGGGCTCTCTGCACTCCCATGTTCACTGCAGTGCTACACACAATAGCCAAGACACGGAAACAACCTAAGTGTCCATCATCATCACATGAATGGATAAAGATGTGTTATACATAACACAATGGTATATTATTCAGTCATTAAAAAGGAAGCCTTAAAAAAAAAAAAAAAGGAAGCCTTGCCTTTTGTGACAACATGAACTGGAGGGTGTTATGCTGAATGAAATAAGCCAGACACAGAAAGACGCACACCATGTGGCGTGTGACATCAGTAACATGTGGAATTCAAAAAGAAGAAAGAAAGGCGGGGGGCCAATTCCATAAAATCAGAATAGAATGATGGCTGCCCGGGTCTGGGGGAATGAGGAAATGGGGAGCTGTAACTAAAAGTACCTTTTGACCTATAAGAATAAGTTCTGAGGCTCTAACCTACGGCACAGTGACTACACTTAATAGTAACATATTAATTATCTGGATCTGGGTAATCATTCCACGATGTACATGTATATCAGATCATGTTATACACTTCATTGACAAATAGAATTGTGTGTATTGACAAATATAATTTAAAGTTGAGGGGGAGAAGAAGCAAAGATAAACTGGGGTGAAAAGAGAGAGAGAGAGAGAAATCTCCAGGGCGGCCGTGGCACAGTGAATAACTCGTTTCTTATGCTAAGTCACCAAGGATGTGAGCAAGAGAAAAACAATGATGCCGAGTGTGGTCTTATCGTTAGAAAGGAACTCGAGTTTCTACCCATGGATGAGAATTTCCCAGGAGCCCCTGATAAGGACCACTAAGCCGATGGGCACGGTTGGCCACTGTAGGTGATTAAACCACAGAACGTCACCTAAATGTACATGGCTATCGGCAAAGACAGGCTTGTTGGGAGAAAGAGCTCTGGACGTGGCATGAAAAGTGGGCTTCCAGTCCCAGGGCAGCTGCTTCCTAGTCGGTGCCTGAGACAAACTACAGAACTCAGAGTCATCATCCCTACGAAGCAAATAAAACCGCCGTCCTGGGACCGCAATCAGGACTAAATGAGATGATCTCAAAGAGTGCCTCCCAGAGACCGATTCCACCAGTGCTCATCTCCTCGAATTCTTACGGCAGATCATCTGCTTACAATTTAATCCATAAACAAACCTCGCTTCGCACACCTCCGTGACCCACTGCTCCGTGTGTATGACTGCACCCTACAGAAACAACCTCATGAGCACTCCCAGAGAATAAGCAGAGATGCCCATGGTACCAGCCTTACAGAGGCGAAAGACTGGAAATAACCTAAGTGCCCATCGGGAGGGGTCCGGAAAAGAGAAAAACACACTGCAGCTGTGCCGTGCATACCACGTAGCGTCAGAAAGAGGAGCTCACGGGGAATGAGGTCCAAGTGAAGCAGGGAAAGCAGCACGCGGAGTCAGATCCTATTTATTTAGAAAGACAGACAGACAGACAACGACACACAAAGTATTTACTTCTCATTTTACACCTCTTGTTTTGTAGGAATTTTCCATTTAAGATGAAAAGCCAAAAGAAAATTTCCTACAGTCAAAGCAAACATCTTTGCACCTGTCCTCACCTGACAGAGAGAGAACGGCTTCAGCGCATCATCATCGCGGTGATGTAGCGAGGTGAGGGGAGAGCGAGAATGAAGGAGAAAACCATACACCAAAAGCCAGGTCGGGACTCGGCTCTGCTCACGTGGAGATGGGAGATGTGGTGAGTTGTACGTCACTGTCTCCTTTGTGTCCGTGCGACGTTTCAGGCCGTGGCTAAGCCCCAGTGACAGCTAGCACACGTGAATTCAAAGGAGCCAAGCATGGCACAGGCCTAATTAGGAACTCAGAACAGAGACCCGAAAAGAAAAAGGATAATAGACAACGGTGAATATAGTCCCAAGCTGCCAGCTGCCAAATGTCTGCACTTTGAATTGCATCTCCAGTCGGGTGAAATGCCCATGGATCCCAGGACACTGGAATCAAACTCCATGTGGTTCCATTTTTATGGGTGAATCTGAAACCAGGTGGTTCTGGAGAGAGAGTTCCCATAGCCCTCGCCCTCATGCAGTTCCCCGGATGCTTAGAATGTTTTCCTAAAACGAAATTACAAACATGAATCTCTTATATGCAAGGAAACTTTCATACCAAGTATGCCAATTACAGGCTTGTCATTTTCCCTCTGTAAACCCCAATTTTTAGCCATAAAAAATGTGCTTATGATACAACATTTTGAGCTCAAAAGAATCGTTTTTGTTTTGCGGGGGAGGGGCAGGGGAGGACTTGCAAATGTCTTCTTAACTTTCTCAAGGGAAAACAATCATACAGAAATTAACCATTACTGGTTTTTGTTCAGAATTCAGTGATCCTCTACCCTCATCTTACTTCTAAATTTTTTGAAATGTTAAGTCATAGGATAATCTTCTCTAAAAGTATGGGAAGGGGGTCTCCTGGAGATGGAGAGAGAAAAAGTAAGTGCATAGGGAGGGAAGCAAGGATTTTATAAAATAAGGCCAATAAGGAAATGCATGCAATGATTTCACATTGTTTGAGCCCTGGAGTGCCTTGATGATAAATAAGTCTATCCCTCCGAGCTTAGCACCTTCCAAGACCTGTTTTCTGAGGCGTGGGCGCTATGGCGTTGGGCAGACAATTGGCTTTGAAGCCAAACCTGGAACTGCCCGTCATTAGAGGAGTATTAAGCCATATTCTTAACCTTATTCCAATGGAGGGGTTTTTGTGTGGTTTAATATAGCTATACCTTTTTCTAGCAGCCACATACTCTAACTTTGACACATGTGAAGATAGAACATCTACAGGGAAATGCAGAATCAAGAGCCATAAGACACTGGGTTACAGTTCATGAGAATTTGCAATTTAAGTACATGATGACTGAAAGGGGATGTGGATGCATCGGGAAATGTATCTTTCAGCTGCTACATCTGCAAGTAGGTTAATTAAGTCACCAACGCTCTGCAGAGAAGAGTGTAAAACACCGTGATCAAGTGAACTCTTCTCCAGGGTTACACGATTTATAACCCACACCATCCGCGGAGGAGCAGCCCTGCCAGACTTCCGAAGAGACGGCTCCGAGGCGCTCGGCTCACCCAGCGGAGGAAGAGGGAGAGGATAGGGCAGTGCGCGTCCCTGCAGCGCCCACCGCCAGGCCCTGTCCTGGCCGCGCCCCGGCCCTGCGCTCAGCCCTCTGGGCAGCGGTGGGCGGCCCCCCTGGGAGCCTGGACTTGAAGGGGAGCGTGGCTCACACCTCCGCCAAGGAGGGCAAAGGGGCGGGGCTCCCGTAGCATCCCAAACAGCGTCAGGGACACAGAGGGGAGCCTGCTGCCTCCCCATCACAAGCCTTTTGCCGCCAAGGAGGAAACACCCCACTTCCATCTGGTGCCCACCCAGCCTGATAAACACCCCGGAACCTAGAGTCTGAATGCGATACACACAGCCCTAGGGTGTGGGCTGCGCTCAGAGCTTCTGTTTCCAATTAAACACCTAACGTAGCCGTGGTCTTCAGCTGCTGCACCTGGAATAAGGAAGGTGACGCTGCACTGAGTAGTGTCCACGCCTCTGCCCTCAAGGGACGCAGGCAAACCACCCCCCACGCAAAATGTGTCCTCTGAAACCCTCCCCAGTTTAATCTGCCCCAGATCCTGCCCTCGGGGGTCTTGGTTAATCCCCGTAAACCAGGGACAAGGGACCCAGAGCGCTCCCCTAAAGGCCACACCCCTAAAAGGGGCAGTGGAGGTTGGAATGTAAAATCGTTGAGACTCAACAACGCTCCAGGGAGCCCAGCAGAGCAGCGGGGTTGCTGATCGGATGGAAATGGCTCGACTGTGGGCAGCCGGTGGGAGCAGGAATCTGTGCGTCCAGGATGCACACAGGCCCCTCGATGTCACCCCACCGGGAGGCTCCTGCTTCTTACGTCCAAAGGCACCTCCAGATGCCCGCCCCGGAGAGAAACCTTCGGCTCGCAGGTGACAACACCCCCAGGAGCAGAACATGGGACTTGTGCAAGCCCCCGACAGCCCCGTGGCATCTGGTCCTGAATGCCAGTCCTCCAGCTTGCAGTGGCTTCGAAGTTAAACAGTCTCTGCTCCTTCCCTCTACCGCCCCGGCGCCCACGGTCCCATAGGCAATCCCTCGTGCCTTTCCTAGTTGAAGCCACTCTGCCACACTGACCGCTCACAGGATAAGATGCGGCAAGCCCACCTCTTCTCACCGGTAAAACAGGACGATACTGCACACCAGAGAGAAGGTGTGTGAAGCTCCCGGCACAAAGCAGGTACTCAGCAAGGAGTAATGAAGAGTCTACGTGAGCAGAACCGGGGAGGGGTCAGTATTAAAATACTCAACAATCTCTTTCTTTCAGAAAAATATCTCATATCCACTCTTCTAGGAGGGAAATGTTCCATTTAGTTTGCCTAGCAATACAACACCCTTTCTCTTGGGTGCTGTGGTAGGCTGGAAAAGGGTCCCTCCCCCTGCCAAGATGACCATGTCCCAATCCCTGGAACCTGTGGATGTGATCTTACATGACAAAATGGACTTTGCAAGTGTGACTAAATTAAGGATCTCCAGGAGGGGAGATCATCCTGGACTATCTGGTGGGCCCTAAATGCCATCACAAGTGTCCTTATAAGAGGGAGGCAGAGACAGATTTGACAGTTACAGAGGAGGAGGCCATGTGAGGACAGAGGCAGAGACGGGAGGGGTGCGGCCACAAGCCAAGGCACGCCGGCCGCCACCAGAAGCCGGGAGGGGCAAGGAAGAATCTTCCCCGAGAGCCTCTGGAGGGACTGCAGCCCTGCCAACACCTTGATTTCATCCTAGGGGTACTGATGTCAGGCTTCTGGCCGCCAGGCAGTTAGAGAATAAATTCCTGTTGTGTGAAGCCACCCAGTTTGTGATAACTTGTTGTAGCAGCCATGGGAAACTCTTACAGAGACCACGGTGTAAACAGTTTTACGAAAAGATAGAGCCCAGCACCCTGCAGGCTGTTGGTATGAATGGAGAGAATGCTCTGGGCCTGCCCACTTCGAGGGGGCAGGATGCCCTGCTGCGGGTTCAGAAATAAAGAGACACCCTCCCACTTAGAAGCCCCAGCACCTCCCAGTTCCTGGGCCAAAGAGGCTGAAGATATGCTGTGGGAGAGAACAGAAGGCCAACACCTTTCCGCTCCGGGTTTTTTCAGCATAAGTACAATACAGAATGCATTTACTTTGCCAATCATCCCCTCCAGCGCCCCTACACCCTCACTTCAGCCTCACTCCATCTCTACTTGCTCCCTGGAGAACTCAGAATGACTTAGGTGTGTCTGCATCAGACTTCAGAATTTAGAGAGTGAAGCACCCGGCTCATCATAAAGAGGGAAACCACATAACCAATTGTCTAAATGAGGACAACATGTGAACAGTAGCCCCACAATAAGTAAGCCAGGGCACACGGTTACCTTCACTACAAGGCAGTGCTTCTCAAACTTTCACGTTCGTGCAGATCACCTGGAAGTCTTGTTAAAAAGCCAGGCTCTAGTTCAGGAGGTCTGGGGAGGGGCCTGAGCTTTTGCATTTCTAACGCAGAGGCTGCTGGTCCCCAGACTACACCTTGAACAGCAGGACTGCAGGCCGCTTGCATTTGTGAGCGTAGAATGAACTCAAAATGTATTTGTTCAGTGAATGAAACATCAGAGAAGAAGACCTACATCGTGAAACCCACAAGGCCAGTGTTGTAGGGAGGTTCCAGGGATGGTTTCGTGCAAATACGTGCACATTCACATGTTTTTTCTAAAAGCTGTACAAAGAAGTAAATACCAAAGAGTATAAATGGTCACGAGGATCACAGCAATGGAAGTATCAAAATTAGACTCCGTTTTTGCTACAGAAAAGATAACTTGAATATCAAACTCAACTTGAAAGACAAAGTCAACGGGACAAATGTTGAGCAAATGAAGAGCACGCCACTGATGGGCTGTGTGCTGCCCGCTGCACGGGACTAAATAAAATGGTACTTTAATGCTCCAGACAAAACCAAAACAACACAGTCACCATGAATACAAGATGAACACTGGATGAATGTGGACGGAGCAGAAATACAAGATGGTGGGGCAGGGGGACAGCGGCAGGCTGGGGGGTTGGGGGGGACTCTGCGTCTAGAAGCAGGGGGTGGCATCCAGGAGTTAGACTCCAATGGTACGAAAGGGACTACAGAGCTTCATCAGAAACAGATAAATTGGGGCTTCCCTGGTGCACAGTGGTTAAGAATCCGCCTGCCAATGCAGGGGACACGGGTTCGAGCCCTGGTTCAGGAAGATCCCACGTGCCGCAGAGCAACTAAGCTCATGCGCCACAACTACTGAGCCTGCACTCTAGAGCCCGCGAGCCACAGCTGCTGAGCCCATGTGCCACAACTACTGAAGCCCGCATGCCTAGAGCCCATGCTCTGCAACAAGAGAGGCCACCGCGATGAGAAGCCAGCACACCACAATGAAGAGTAGCCCCCACTCTCTGCAACTAGAGAAAGCCCGCATGCAGCGATGAAGACCCAACGCAACCAAAAAAAATAGGAAAAAAAAAAAAGAAAAACTGAGCCAAGATCACTGCTGTTGAAGACAGCGGATGTGGTGGGACACCCCCCCCCCCACCTCTCCCTTCACTCACAGAAGGAAGCTGAAAGGAGGTCAAAGTCAAATCTTGCCCCTCACTGGCTTTATGACTGTATCAGCAATAAGTCCAACATCAGAGCAGAGCAAAAGTTCCACTTCTGCTAGAGATATGTGTGCAGGCAACATATCTAGGGAGAGAGGAAAGAAGAGAGAGAGGGAACATACAAATGCTAGCCACAAAAACATAAATCCTCCCATTCAGAAAATGCCCAAACACCAAAATTCCAAAACACATACAATGAAGCTCATACAAAGAAAGACACACAATAAAGACAACAGTGTGAATTCATTCCAGATACAATTAAGTTTGTGGGAGAGCCTAGCAAAAACTTTAAAATAACTATTTTTTAAATGCTAAAGGGATAAATAAAACATCTAACATATCCGTAAACAATTATAAATTATGAACAAAAGAGAAATAAATGAAATAAGAATAGATGTATATGAGAGAAAACCGATTATAACACCTTATAAATGAAATATATAGTCACTAAAAAGTTTTAATTTACGAGATGGGGTAAAGAGGAACACAGTCCAGAGTAAAGAGTAAAATGGAAGACAGAGCTGAGGATCACATCAAATGCAGAGACTGGTAACAGTTTGTTTTAATGTATGAAAACCTGTTAAGAAGCAGGGAGAAAAAATTGAGATGCTCCAATATACAGCAAATTGGAGTTCTTAAAACTAAGAATAGGAAATAACTGATACTTGAAAATTTAAAATAAATAATAGATAAGAATTTTACAGAATTGGAGAAAGACATAAGTCCTCAGATTGCAAGAGTGTCCCATCAGAGTAAATAAAAATAATCTATGCCTAGATGGTGTAATGAAATACAGAACATTAAAAATTAGGAGGCAACCTGAAAAGCTTCAAGAAAAAAAGAGATTGCCTATAAAAGAGTAAGTACAACAGCAATAGATTTCTCTATTCAATAGATATCAATAGATTTCAGCAACAAGACTTTCCAGAAGGCAACAAAGTAAATAAAAATAATCTATGCCTAGATGGTGTAGGCAGAGTAAATAAAATATCAGAGTAAATAAAAATAATCTATGCCTAGGTGGTGTAATGAAATACAAAACATTAAAAATAAGGAGGCAACCTGAAAAGCTTCAAGAAAAAAAGAGATTGCCTATAAAAGAATAAGTACAACAGCAATAGATTTCTCTATTCAATAGATATCAATAGATTTCAGCAACAAGAGTTTCCAGAAGGCAACAAAGTAGTATCTTTAAAGTGATGGGGGGAAAAGTATAACCTTAACCAAGAATTTCAAACCAATCAAACTATCAATCAAGAGTGAGAGCAACGAACAACAGAAACAAACTAGTCATTAAAAAATGGGCAAAATACTTGCAATTTCTCCAAAGAAGATATACAAATGGCCAATAGCACATGAAAAGATAGTGAGCATCATTAATCACTAAGGAAATGTAAATCAAAACCACAATGAGATACTACTTTACCCTCATCAGGATGGCTGTAATTAGAAAAAAAATAACAGAAATAACAAGTGTTGACAAGGATGTGGAGAGACTAGAACATTTACGCATTGATGGTATAAATCTAAACTAATGCAGCCACTGGGGAAAACCATATGGCAGCTCCTCAAAAAATTAAACAGGGAATTACCATATGACCCAGCAGTTGCACTCCAGGGTATACACCCAAAAGAACTGAAAGCAAGGACTTAGATATTTGCACACCCATGTTTATAGCAGCATTATTAGCAATAGCCAAAAGGCAGAAGCAAAACAAATGTCAATTGATGTATGAATGGATAAACAAAATTTGGTATTGATATATACATGCAATGGAATATTCAGCCTTAAAAGGTACTGAAATTCTGCCTTGCAAACCGGTTCATCTGTACCGTTTTTCTAGATTCCACATATATGCGTTAATAGATGATATTTTTTTTTCTCTTTCTGACTTACTTCACTCTATATGACAGTCTCTAGGTCCATCTACATCTCTACAAATGACCCAATTTCGT